>NW_010120453.1:0-37185 GCF_000699245.1 Pterocles gutturalis
CCCCCCCCAGTGTCTTTGCACTTCCCTGGAGGTCTGCTGAAACCCCTCAGAAAACAGCGCATCCACTTCAGATATTTCTCCTCTTGTCTTTTCTACCACCAGGTCCCCAAGTCTCACTGAGATTTTTGTCAAAGAACTTCTCTTTTCAAATGAGTTGCAGTAAAGGTAAAGTTTGGTCCATGTTCTGATCTAAATTTAAATCTGGACTCATGAAAAATAGCTAGATTAACATCAATGCATTAGAATTAAATCTTTACAGGCAAAAGCATTGCTTCCCAATTTTAATATTAGTTTTAATATTAGTGTTGAACACTCATTGAATGGCAGTAATATAGCTGTAGTATGAAATTCTAACACTGGGTTGAGACCGGGTCTTGGGCTGCTTGCTCTACTCTGAAACATTTTTGAATTGAGAAGAGCATGTTGGAATTTACTGATAGTCCTGCCAGTACGTACAACCATTATTCTAACAAAGAGAAAACAGTGAAGACCTATGTCTTGAGGAGTAGCTGGAAGACATCTTCTGAGATGTTTTAGCTTAGGCTTCAATCCTTGGTTAAAACTGTAAGAAGAACAGCTAGTATGGAAAGGGTGCACTGATAAAGCATTCACAACCTGCAGAAAATAAATATGCCCCTTTACCTTGAAGAGTTAACTGTTTGGATAACTTTGGAGTGATATCAATCCCATTCTTCAGCCAGCCAAGTTGTGGGTTGGGAATACCTTCAGCATGACACCGAAGGCTAGCTGTCACACCTGGTTCCCTTGCCTGGCTCTCTGGATAGACTCGGATGACTGGTGGAACTGAAGACAAGAAACAATTATAATTTAGCAGAGAAGAGTATTGTCTTCATTTTAAGAAAAAAAATCATAAGCAATTCTAAAGACTTCATTACAACAAACAGAGGTGGCATTAGCCACCTACTCAGTGACATTCAATGCCGAACTTCGTCACAGTGAGTTTATGAAGCAGAAAGAATGTTCTGTGAGAAAAGCCTCTTTTTTTAAGAAAAACCTTAATGCTTGTGGTATTAATTAGAACAATCTGAATTCTAATTCAATAGCTTGAGGTTGAGTAATAAGATTTTTGGTTTTCTTAAATTTCTTTATAAAATATGAATAATGTACAACCAGTAAGTTATGATGTGATGTACAGAGACTGTAATTATCCTATTTCACAAACCTTTTCTTTAACACTTTCATCTCTCCAAAATACCTATCAGCAATCCATTTTATCTTTATAACACATGCAATCACAGACTCATATAATGGTCTAAGTTGAGAGGGATCTCCAGAGGTCCTCTTGTCTAGCCCCCCTGCTCAAGCAGGGCCACCTAGAGGCAGTTGCCCATGACCATATCTAGATTTTCAAATATCTCCAAGGCGGGAGACTCTACTACTACTCTGAGCAACATGTGCTAGTACTCAGTCACTCTCACAGTAAAATAAATAAATAAATAAATAAATAAATAAATAAAGTGTTTCTTGATGTTCAGACAGAATTTCCTGTGCCCAGGGTACCATTTGCCTTCTTTACCACATGGGCACATTGCTGGGTCATGTTCAACCTGGTGTCCGCCAGGACCTCCAGATCCTTTTCTGCCAAGCTGCTTTCCAGCTGGGTAGCCCCCAGGATATATTGGTGCATGGGTTTGTTCTTCCCCAGATGCAGGACTTTGCACTTCTCCTTGTTCAACTTCATGAGGTTCCTGCTGGTCCATTTCTCTATCCTGTCAAGTTCCCTCTGAATGGCAACATGACCCCCTGGTGTGTATCAGCCCCTCCTCCCAGTTTGGTGTCATCTGCAAACCTGCTGAAGCTACAACTCTGCCCCATCCTCCAGATCACTAATGAAGATATTAAACAGAACATTTATAACACTAGTCTTCTGAGTTTCCTTATTAGCAGAATATAAGAATTGCTGACATCACTTTTCCAAGGTACGTAAACTTGCTGCTGTATATGTTTACCACCTAAAATTCTGCTACATAACACACATCAGTATTGGCAGAGATAGGACACGTGACATCACAGTGGACATATGCCTATTGGTAAGCAATGACTAAAGATGAAAAAAATCTTGCTGTGTAGATTTTCTCAATTCATAATTATTGATCTTTAATTATGTATAGAGAGAAATTGCTTGAGGTTGCTTCTAACAATAAAAAAAATTAACTGTAATGAAGGTTAAAGAAGCATAATTCCTATTCCTCAAAGTTTTGTGTAATGTAACTTTAAAAATGTGGAATACTTATCTGGTGTTGCAAAACCACAGCTGGGTAGAGGATGAAGTATCAGTTGATAATGAAAGAAGATAACAAGATCAGAAATGAACTGTGTCTATTTTGGCACAAGATAAAATATTTTCAAATGCTATCCAACTGTTTACAAGAAATGTCCCAGCATGCTGCCCTATTAGGACATAGAAATGCCTCCGATTTGTACATTGCAAGAAATACACAAACGTACTGTATCTCAGATGGGATGTAAAAATCAGTAGGTTTCAGGGCTATTTTAAACCCAGTCAGAGATGAGGGTCTTTTCAAACAATACACACATAAAATTACACATAACCCCAATATGCAAACTGCAAAAATATAAGAAAATAACATGGAAGAAGATTATAAATGTGAAAATTATGGCTGTTAGTTGCTTAGACTACTAGTTGAGAGCAAGAGCACGTAAAAATCAGGGATTTAAGGTTTCTGTTGAGTTTCTGGAGGGGACTTTGCTTTTATGGATGAGGATCTTTACTTTTCATCTCAAGCCTGACTTTCCCATTCCTGTTCCCCTCTCCACTTCTTCACAGTTCTGCCTCCTCTCCCATAGGATCTGCGTGTTCCATACTGAGACCTTGCCTTCCCCACTGTGTTCCTCATACTGAGCCTCACTCAACTGCACGCTCAGATGGCCTGAGCCTCTTCTGGTACCTGAGCTTCCAGACTTACACTGCCTCACTCCTGGTATCCAGTTTTCACGTCTTCTCTGTTCACCGTTGCTTAAAAAAAGGTCCTTTGGTGGCTTATCCTGTGTTGGAGATTTTGCACTGTGTCAAAGCCAAACAGCTTACTTCTCCACCTTGCCTCAAGAAGAGCAAGGAGCTCCATCTGCTTAGTGAGGGAATTGTCATCATTTAACACTCTCAAGCATCTAAGCAACACAAACAACTTCTAGGACCAACAGAAGGCATTGCAACTGACTGCATTCTGACTGCCTATGATAGGATATTTCTTGTCTATTTTGTGTCACTGAAATATTCTCATTGCATATAAAAACTCATCAGAATTTTACTGCTATATCTTGACAGACTTCTACTGAGTGTATGTGAAGAGATGATTTCTAACAGTAATTTTGGAGAATTTTCATTGAACAGAGAAAGAAATGCATTAGTATAGAGCCTGGGCTAAAGGAAGATGATATTTTGGGGCAACTTGATTCTTTGCAAAGTTTTATAAAATACTAAAATTGAAATAACACACTTCTTCAACAAACAAACAAATAAAATCAAACCCTGCATCCCAAGATGTTACTGTTGCTAAATTAACTGCTCAAGGGTTAGAAGATGTGAAAGTGAGGACCTGCTCAAGTGAAAACAGGTCTGAGTTTTCTTCCACTATCCATATATCTATAGTAGATCCTGTTCCCTTTAGCAGTATTTTCCCAGACACAGAGGTACTTGTACGACACTAGAGTTTATTTCTTTCCCTGTCTTTCCTCCATTTGTTGCCATTACTCACTTTTCTCAGCAAATCTGCGTCTGATACGTTAGCTCTACAACTGTGAAAGTTTTTCAACCCTTGCTTTACGTTATAGTTTTTAATTTCATATCACCCTGGAGCCTACCTGTAATATGCTCCAAGAACTGTGCAACAGAGCCATGCAGGCAATTAAAATATTAGTGCAGTGTGAGCGCAGTCTAAAAAATTAATTTGTTATAACAGGTTTGACGGAAACTCTTGGGGGTTCCTTTCAATCACTTTTTTGTGTAATGATGATAATATTAGCAGAAAGCAAATTTTAAGTATACAAATAATGTGACTGCTCACGCTAACTTTTAAAGAGGTGTGTTCTAATATCTTAACCTAAAGAAGCCAACTTTTTAAGGAAAGGTTAGAAAGGTAGACAAGACATTGCGTGACTGTATTTATCACAATTGTATATAATATGTAATTAAATGAATTCTACGTCCCTTATCATTCAGCTCAAAAGCCATGTGAGACTATTGGTTCCAAATATGGTGAATATGTAACTAGTCAATACAATCATACAACTGCTATAAAAACCCATGAAGATTATTTCAGTCAGGTTTAATGGTGAGGGTGGAGGGGGAAAGAAAATAGTCTGTTCAAACTGTCTGTAATCCAGGGAGAATATATGTATTTAAGAAAAAAACATGTAATATATACATAGTGAACTAGGTTCTTCAGTTGCTGAATATGATAACTGTCTTTTTTGATTAAACTGAGATATTTTGTTTGGAAAAATAAAGGTGGTAAACAATTCTTCCAACACTATAAATCACGGATTTATATCTGGCTGAGGGTCTGGACTCTCTTTTCTTTACCTTAAGGTACCAAAATATTCGGGTTTCTTAATACGCTTTTTGTCTTGGTACTAAAGTGGGGAAAATTCTTGTCACCTCTCTGCAAAGAACTTGCCTTGTAAATCAATATGAAAGCTCAGGGAGTAGGATAACATTGTTAATATATAAACAGAAAGCAAAATGACTCGTTGGGGCGACATGACATATTAAGTTGATTTGTAACATACAGCATAAAATCATAACATTTTTAGAGCAGGTTTGGATTTGAAGGTAGTCTTCCTCATTGTTTGTAATATGGCTAAAGTCATTTTGTTGATTGTCTAGAAACACCTTTCCAAAAGTGAAATTCCTCAAATTCACACTTTGAAAAAGCTAGGCTATGACACATATATGCTTGTAAAATAGAAAAACTGAGTTATAAAAAAAACAAAAACAAAACACCTCATCTAGGCATCATGCTTATAACTGCCATCATGATCAATAATATTAACACCTCTGGTTATGGACAACATAATCCATAGCTTTCTAAACATTGAGTTAATGAGAAAACAAAAATTTTCTAGGTATTTCAGCTTTTTTAAACAGCAATTGTCAAGGCTTTTTTTGTGTCAGATGTAGGCAGCGCATTCATGTAGTCTTAAGAACAGTAGTAACAAGAAAGAGTAATCATTTTAAATAATGCACCTTTAACACTTCAATTAACATAAACAATAACATAAACATAAGGAAAAAATCTTGGTTAATTATTAAAATTCTGTTTTTTCTTTCATCTGAGGTATACACCTGTTGTCTTGAATAGGTGAATATTAAGATATAAAGTGGTTAATTGAATACATTAATACCATCAAAGAGCAGGTTAGAGACAAGTGGTCCCTTACCAAATACAACAGCCCATATTACAGGAATATCTGACTTTGTTTCAAATTTTTTCTCCGACAACTGTTTACTACTTTGTTTGGAAGAACTCTGCCAACATTCTGCTACAAACTTTTGAATGGCTGCTGTGGAGAAAAACAGAGGCTAATAAACAAGCATAAGGGAACTGACACAAATCCTTCTGAAATAAAAATTAAGAGAGATTTTAATGAAAAAATAGTGGAGTTGACATTATAAATATTTTATGAGAGCCTGAATTACATAGCTCCTCTGTCTTCAGTGATACTAAGTCCATCACATATACCTATCACCTGACTTTTTAATTCATGGGGTTTATGACATGTGATGTGAACAACAGTAAACTAAAAATATCTGATGGAATGAATTTCAATATCACAGGTATATGGAAAAAAAAATCAAACTGGCAGGCTCAAACACAGAGTCTCAGAATCATATAGTCACAAAATTGTGCAATTTTTAAGTATTATGTAAATGCTAATACTCAAGATTATTTAATGAAATGGTTACTCCTGCACCATTACATCTTACATTCTGTTTTTTGTTTTTTTTTTTCTACTTTGCAGGGTTTTTTATAGTTTATATGAAAAAGGGTTAAATACCAACTTATCATAATATTGCTTTCGATATTTCCTTTACCCTATTATTTGTGTGAGAGTATACTGAATTTTCTCACCATAAAACATGCCTTTTACAGTACTATCTGTATTGTTAAGACCCCAAAGGAAGCTCGTTATTCTCTAGTACTGTACCAGGCAATTAAAAACAAACAAAAAAATTTCCTAAATATTTTAATCTTAAAATAAAAACAAATAAAATTTATATGTACTTATAATATTTGCAAACTAGATGTGTAAAATATATATATTTTCTAAAAATGCATAGACTTACACAAATGGAAATCAAGAAATAAAAAAAATCTAATTACACTGTTTTCACTGAACCTTCACATTAGACCTTTGTGATCAACGGAGCCTCATTATCTCATTAACCTTTTGTCTGACTCTCTTGTTAATACAAGTATCATTATATTAATTAGTCGTTATCACAGCTACAAGAACTGACCATCATGCCTGTGCTTAGGAAGATTGCCTCTTAGAAGTACAGATCTAAACTGTGGAAGAATTGTTAAATTGACCTTTCATCTCAACGGTTTTAGCTCCATTTATCCACAATATGCACAGCAAATTATCCTATTGATCAAAAGGACTTCTTTCTCCTTTCCCTCACTCCCCAAAAAATCAACATCTAAAATGGTGTACCACTCCAGTGCCAGCTTGTGGAACAGCAGCTATCTGAGCAGAGCAAACACAGACTAGTTAATTTGTTTGGAAAACTTTAAATTTACATTAATGATATAGATCAGCAACAGCAGTGATTGCCTGGGACACCTTAAAGTTTTACAGTGTTTTCTAGGAGCAACATAAAACATCCTGACAGACACTTCATCACCAGAAAAATCTACAGTTGTCCTCCTTCACCTATCCCAAATTATTTTTCTTAATTTTCTAGTCTTGCAGAAAACCTTCTTCAATTTAAGTGGAGTTTTACCTCATTGTGTGCTGAAGTGAGCCAAACATGAAGAATCCTAGTATCTTAACTGTTACAACACACCTCTTCAGGATTATTAACATGTTGGAACAGGTAGGGAATGTGTTGGCAAGAATGTAGGTTTGTTAATAATTTAGGGTAAACCAGAACACATGAAACAAGAGGAAAAAATTGGTCAAGGACGTTCCATGTGCTCAACTCACCAAAAATTCCGCTATGTCTACAAGAATTAAAATACAAGTAAACTCCCCTTCAGTCTTCTCACTAGTTTAGCCAGTAATTGCTACCTGACTTTTTAAATGACAGAAAAGGATTCCTGAAGAAAACTTTGAAGGAGGAAAAGATGTTGATACCATGTGCTAGATCAGGGAGGATATTCCATTTACAAAGTGTTGGGGGGTGGGGGGAGAATTTTGAAAAAAAAACAAAATTAAAATAGATGGATAAATAGATATTCTAAGCTAGTTTCCTGGAGAAACACAATGACAGAGGTAACATGTTAAGGAAACTGTAAACAAGCACGAAACATCAAAGTCACTAAAATGTGAAGGATATTAAAAACAGAAAGTGAAAAAGAAAGGCTATTAAAAGCAGAATAAGTCATTAAAAGACAAGTACAACAATCTTGGATGCTGCATTTGGTATGAATATCAATGAAAGATATTAATATCAGAAAATATTTGAGCATTTTTGGATAAGAGATGTCCAGAAAATTCAATTATAATAAAAGTATATTTATGCAACTGACTAACAATAAACAAAACAAAGAATGATGGCAACAGCAGTGTCCCAGAAGCAGGTCTATGCTTCAGGAAGAAGTCAGACCCTGTTAATGAAAAGTAAATTTTCAGGAGAAGATTGAGTTCAGACATTATTCTGGATAAGATTAAGTATCAAAATGGAATTACTAATACTGGCAGTTTAATGCAGAAAGGTAGACTTAAGAGTCATAGATAAATATGAACAATGAAATAACAGGAAAGTACAAGGTCACTCAAAAAAAAAAAAAAAAAAGACATTATACCTCACTGGGGACAAAGTACAGTGGGATCCTCGGAACCTTCACTAGTGGAGGAGAACAATTGTTTCAAATAAGTCAGACAAAAAATTACATATAGGAAAAAGAGCTAGGAGAGCGTAGTACGATTCAAGAGAAGTGAAAGGTGTGTCTTCAGGGCACCAGTAACAACTGCAGTTAAGTTTTGTCCAAGTACAGAGTTCGTGGAAGTGCTCTTTAGAACTTGAACAGATATAAGAAAATGTAAAGATTGAAATTTCAAATCCAGATGCCTAGATTTAATCTGCTAAAATCATGGTTAGATTTCAAAATAATAAATGTGAATTTAGAAACCTGCATCAATTACAAAACTTTTAAGGTAGTGCATATTTTAAATCTTATATTAAAAGCAACGTTCTTAACGTAACAGACCTATTTACTTATTTTTTCAAGCCTGTTCTCCAGAATTACAAAATTAATACTAAAAACGACTTTACCTATCTATACATAGAATCATAGAATGGTTAGGGTTGAGAAGGACTTGATACGTATATATAAATACTTCTATTATTCTGCAGAAAACATGCTAAACATCCTCACAGGTGAACAGTTCACAGTGCAAAGCAGCTACTCTGGACTATCTTTAATCTTTTTAATAACTATTACTCCTATGGAAGCAATAAATGACAATTATTATATTTTAGTGCTTTGCAAGGTTATTTACAGGAGAACAATAAGCAAAAATAATTGTAACTCTTTTTCTGTTAAGCTTTAAGATAATATAAAAAAAAAGCAAAACAGCAACAACAGATCTACTCAACAAAATCCAAATCCAAGTCTCTTATGACTTCGTAATTAGAATATTTTTCCTTACCATTCACTTGGAGAATATGAGTTTGATAGAGCTTATCAAAGCCATCAGCATAACAGGTATAATTTCCCATATGTGTTGTGGTAACCTTCGTAATGTACAAGGACCCATCATCTCCAAAATCCTACCAGGAAAGATTAAAAAAAAAGGTTATCATAATTATGCCTGCATCTCTACAGTAATTATGCTCATGATCCTGATCAGAATAGCTGACAGTAATCTGAAACCCAATTATTATATTTGTAACTAACACAGTTGTTTAATCTTGCCACATATATTCATAATATCATAGAATAGTTTGTGTTGGAAGGGAACTTTAAAGGCCATCTAGTCCAGACATCCTTGGCTAGATATTGTGTTTGTAAAACAAAATACTTTTATTTTAACAATTAAAATCTGCAGAAGTAATATGTTTGTATATTTAGTTATGATAGTTATTTACAGAAGAAAAGCTATTGAGGATTGGATTTGATCAGATAGAAAAAGTAAATATCTGCACAATTTTACAAGGTAAATAACATCATGTGGAAGTGTGCCCATCTGTCGAAATAAGCAGGTATAGAGAAAAAAAAAATCCTCATTTTTCTTTGAGTCACTACTTTTAGATTCATCCTTTTATATATCTTTAATTGGCATACTGGTTCCAATGCATTAGAGTAAAGAAAATGACCCTAATTTTGATTCCCAGTTCAAGTCTCAGTTCAATTTCAATTAATATAATATCATTTAAAATTTACAACAAATTTTAAACTATACCAGTTATTGTAAAAATGCATGGAACAATTCATAGTCATCGTTTTATTTTTCCTTTTTATTTTTCATTTCTGCAAGAACCACCCTAAAATAACAGTCCTAGTCCAATCTGGTTTCTTCCAATATACCTCTCACAGATTCTAAAGAAGTGCTTGTACAAAACCTGCTAGGAGTGTTTTTTTCTACATTAGTTTCTGTGATTTACTTTTTCAAGGACACTTATTGACAGTTAGTTTCTTTCCTGTGTCACCTAGCAATCTTTTAATATTATAAATGAAGTGTATTTATGTAAAACAGTGATTAAGTTATTTGAGAAAAAATATAAAACAGAAATGTAAACTATGAAAACTGTCTTTCAATCTAGTAGATAATTTCTGTTGTAAAATATTTATTTCAGAAATTTAAGTGTATAAACTATGATGGAAAACACGCAAAACACAGCCACCATTTCATACTAGGAAAAAATATGCTGGATCTCCCATGGTATGTAGGTAAGTCCCTTTTCCTGAAGGGAAGTCATGCTCTCTAATCATATGCCTAATGTTAATATAGTCTATCACAAACTCAGCTACCTTTCTTGTGTAGTAAAAAGCTGCTTCAAAGCTTCTCACTATTCTTATGTATACAATACAGCTTTTTTTTTATTTTTATCCTAAACTTATTCATGGTCAGCTTATAGACATTTTCTACTCCTTAACACAAAGAGCCTCTAAAATAGGCTTTATAATCTTTAAATAACTTAAAATACCCTCGCCTTGTGATTAACCACAGGATATGGTACTATAAAATATACACACACACATATTTATAATTATAAGCAACACAAATATTTACACACACAGAAGCTCACACATAAAGCCCAAAGCATCCAACAGGTGCCCAATTCATTAGAATAGGAATAATTGTCAAGCTACAATATCTACAGGTCTCATTAGATTCAGTGATTCGTTACAGAAGCACTACTTTTGTGAACCGACTTCAGAGATCTGGTATTGCTGAAGGCAAGTGTTACTGGTAAAGACTGTAGCAAAGGAGACTTTCAGTGCATCAGTCTCTCCTATCCTCACCAGGTCCCATGCTCCACTCAGCAGCAGGTCCATATTTTCCCTAGTGTTCCTTTTGATGCCGATTATAGCCCTGAAGCCCTGTAGAAGCCCTTCTCGCTGTTCTTCATGTCCATCACCAGATTCAATTCTAGGTGGTCTTTGGTTTTCCTAATCCTTCACATTCAAACAGTGTCTCCATGTTCTTCCTGAGTCACCTGTTCTTGCTTCCACCTTCTTTTTTATTTGACTACTGTCAGGAGCTCCTTGTTCATTAACACAGGCCTCTGGCTGCCTTTGATTTCGTGTTCATTGTGACAGACCACTCTTGAGCATGGAGGAGGTGATCCTTGAAAATCAACCACCTGCCTTAGACTCCTCTTCTTTCCAGTATGGTCTCCTATGGGATTCTTCCAAGCACATCCTTGAACAGGCCAGATAAAGTCTACTTTCCTGAAGCCGAGGGCTGTGCTCCTGATTTTTGCCTTGCTGCCTCCTCTTAGGTGCTTTGACTCTACTATCTCATGGTCACTGCAGCTAAGGCTCCCCCACCGGTTCTTCCATATTTGAAAGTATGAGGTCCAGTAGAGCATTTCCTTTTGCTGGCTCTTCTATCATGTGAATCTATCTTCATTCTATCTTCAAACACAGTTGCACCCCTTCATAAATTGGTGGCATCTAGATAACATTTCCTGAGCTTACAAAGGCGTAAATATCTGTACTAAAAGCAAGAAATAGGATATCTGTGTTATTTCCTCTATCCATAAGGCCTGTCACTATACTACAGAAAGAAATTTGACTTAGATTGACACACATAAAGATGAATACAGAAAAAAATAGTAAAGAGGCTCAGCTGTGCTAAAATTTCTAAATATAGTAAACATACTGCATGATCACAGAGACAAAACTACCGGCTTGTGACCAAAGGTTATGCTGTTTTGGCCCGGTGTGGTAGTTGACATTGCTTCAGCCTATGTGAAATTTGGTTATAACAAGAGGTTAACTTAGCACAAAGAACCCATTAATCAGTGTGAAAACACCACTGAAAAGATAATGAGAATTTATGAGAGGTGCAGACTGCGAGTGCCAGCGACAACAGGCAGTTATTGGCATTGAATGAATTTGAACATGCCAATCAAGACTTGCATATTCTCTACCCAGTCCTATAACTGATAGTGTCAGGGGAGAGACCAGGTGTCTCAAAGAAGAGATAGCGCCATTTCTCCTGTGGAGCAGGGAAGCTGCGTAATACGTGAAACTACATGTATCTGTGATTAAAGAGTTTTGGCATCCAAGCCCGTTTAACCTCTGTGCTGTCAGTTTGGTCCCAAAAGGCAACATCCCAGTAGAAAACAGTTTGGATCTGTAGTGCCTTTATATTTAGAATTCCTATACGTATCTTGTTAAAAACAACTCAATCTTCATTTCTTCATAAGCTTTGTAACCTCTGTAAATTCACAGAGCAGTCTACCAAAAGCTTTTAAAAACAGAAAACACCGTTATAATATCTCACTCAGGGAGTATGTAAGCTGCAGAGCAAAATAACTGTGATAAAAGATATTACTATGTGCTGCCTTATTCTTACATTCTATCCTCTGAATGTTATCAATGACAAAATACTGGGACAGACAAACCTCTGGTCCATTATGACTACACTTACATTCTTCCATGATTTCATCTACTACTTTCCCAAGTTATTGGGATTCATTTTGTTTTCAATCCCGACTGCATTACTTTAAAGTTTTTCTTCTTTCCCAGAGACCATAAACTCAGTGATTTTACGTTCATATTTCCCTCAAGCTGTCCTTCACTATAACATCTTCTGTCTTCTTGTAGACTGCAATTTAAACATGAAAATTGAAATCTAGTTGAGCTTCCCTTTAATTTTTCATTTTTTTCCCTAAATATACTCAATATATTTATTCAGAACACATATCTCACCATATTTCTTCACTCAAAGGTGTTTGGGCAACTAAACTTCACATTGCACAACTCTGTACTTCAGATGATTCTGATAGTTGCTCATTAAGAGAGGAAAACAACCCACCTAAAAGTTAACCCACGTGGTAAGACCATCAACAACTTACCTTTGTTAAGATAACTATAGCTTTCTGTATTAGCACTTCAGTTACATAGACAATATTTCTACCAAGCCTTCAATATGCCATTATATGTTACCACTACAAAAAATCAAAAAAGAACTCCCTTTAATGCTTACTTTTAAACTTTGATTAGGTGAACCAAACAAATGGATTTCCTCTAAAAAATAAAAAAAACATCTGAAGAACTCCATAATTCTTCCTAGTTGGATATTTTTTATCTCTTTCTAAAGTGTATGAGACAGTAATTTAAATTAACACTTTTCCCCTTACTAGCTTAACACGTTTTCAAAGTGTTGCTCTTCAATTTATTAGTAGAAGAATGAAGAGCCACACTAGAGGTACTTATACTTTGTCTAGTAAATGGCTAATATTGTTGCTGTGTAAAATTTTTTGCCTAATCTCTGCCAAAGGTATTTGAAAACAAAATAGGACATAGGATAGAGTGTATTAACATTTAGTTGCTACAATGCAGTCTCAAGACTAGTTTAATTTAGCATTCCTTATCCTAAGTTACTAGCTACTGCTTTGAAGCACATTTACGTGTTCCAGGCCTTTGACTGTTTCACTGTAGCATGATGGTATCTTTGGGTACCATAGCTATTTGCTAAGTAAACAGATATCTGTGTTATGGTTCCTCCCTTCTTTTTCATAGAAATCATGGATAAAACATCCCTGTGGCTGTTTTATTCAGAGGCATCAGTATTTCAATAGGATTCCCACATGATGTTGTAGTTTCATTACTCAGAGCCTGGTTTTTATGGATAAGGTTTTTTGCCGTTGCTGTGTTTTTGTTTTGTTTTGTTTTATAACTACAAAACAAACGTCACTAGCTTATTATTATACTGAGTTCTATGTTTGTTTTGGTAATTAAAGAAAACTATTCAACACAAAGAGAACTGAATGCTGTAAGAAGTGTTTGGAAAGGGATGGTATAGACAGTTCTTTGATGGTGAATGTTGAAATACATTCAGCGTTTTATAGAATAACTCACAATCTAAGTCACTGAAAAAAGCTGCATCCATAGACACACACTAGATTTATTGAACTAGAGCTTTCAAATGTCAACAGCAATACATATAGAAAAGGCGGTTTTTGTCATCTGAAAAAAAATTTGATGACCCTAAAAAAATTGCTACAAGCTCAATTTTTGTTAGACTACTGTTCAAATAGAAATGGCATAGTATTTCTAACATTAATTGAGAAACTAATTATTTTTGTAATGCATAAAAAAAGATAGAATTTAACAATGATTCCACTGCAACTCTGTTCTGTTGAAGGACTTGACCTTTAAGAATCATGGTACGTGTCACGAATAATGAGTAAAGGGATATGGAAAGAAAACATTAATTTGACAATGAGTCTTTGCTTAGTTGTCCTAGTGTTAAAACAACAGAAAACTAAAGGTGATTTTTGTTTATAAAACAATAATTACTTCCCCCAATTTTATAACTTGCTTTCATATGCTAATGTTTTACATATGAGAGAGTCAATGATCGTTTGCCTGGACTTCTTCATTAACAGCTCTAGGACTGTTGCTAGCTGTCCTCACAGGAGAATGTGTAATGAAAGAGACTGCTTGAATTTGTTCGTCCTCAGAGACTAGGATATTTTTTTGTCTGGTTTGTGGGGTTTTTAAAAATTACAGTTAATTTATGGTCAATATATTGCTCTCTCCAATACCTTTTTTTTGCTTTGTATAAAAACCTTCTTCTGTACTCCACATCTTGAGTATTCTCTCATCTAGAGATCACAACCATCCCTCCAAAAAACACCTCCCCTCAAAAAAAAAAAAAAAGTCTTTACTTTCCTTTTCACTCAGTGCATCCACACTGCTCCTTGCCCAACTCTCACTTGCAACATTTAACTGAGAAATCAGTTCAGAGAATTTAAGAAGTTGAGAAAATTGTATTGGGAATGCAGTCTAGATTTAGATGGTCTGAAGCTATTACACCCAAAACTGACAGAAGATCTTTTAATATTTTTTTAAATCAACAAACATGATTTTTTTAGAAAAGAAGGTCTAACTCTGTCACAAAATAACTTTTGATTCAGTGCTTAGAGTCCCATATAACATGCAGGTATACCAACGTTAAATCATTAATGTACATAATTCAAACTAGGGCTTGGTACTTGGGTTTTCAACATTCTGAGTGATCTTCAGGGTTCGCCTTGAACTCAAAAAATAGGAAATATTTTTTTTTTCAGTTTTATGTGGGTTTTTTTTGCTTGTTTATTTGGTTTTGTTGTTTGGGGGTGTCACTACTTCTTTTTAATTTATTTTACTTTTGAATTTTTTCAGACCTAGATGATAACCTTCTGATCAGCCTTTCAGCTTTAGCTTTACACAGAGATCCAAACATTTTATAAATCTGAACATACTGTATTGAAAAGATTCATGAACTGGTTAAGAATCCTGTTTTGAAATTTCCCCCCCTGTAAGCTCAGTTTCTGGCAGCTGATGAATTCTATGTGTATTTCCTGGAACACCAGCAAGCACCAATACTCCAACATTGGTACATAGTAAAAAGGTGATTTTTATGCACCAAAATTTACACTTACACAATTTCACAGTACTGATTTTACAGGGCCTGTTTCACGTAGGTCAGAAGAAACAACTAATACAATCTTCTTATGGCCTTAAAATTTTCAGCTTCTAAAGAACTTCAAAATGTTAATTTTAACTCCAAAACTTCACACTTTGGGAAAGGAAAAAAAAACCAAAAAGGAAAAAAAGAAAAGATAACAAGGACAATAAAGATACAGGAATGAGGACATGAGAAGCAGAGATGTGAATTCTTAGTTATATTATCCTCAGAGAGAAAAAAGATTAGCTTCCTGGGTCCTTAATAAATAGAATTAGTGATACCAAAATTTTGAATTAATAGCTTTTTTAATTACATATGAAACCTGTATTTCTCTGTATTTCTATTTGTAGTCTTTGTCAAACCTACAAAGAAGATGATTGTATTAGTTGGTATCTTTTTTATTGATGTTCAATAATGTAAACATCATGACTGTTATACTAGCCCTGTGATAATGTCAACACGATTTGTTTGGGGACTTTTCCCTCCTCCTTTTTAAAGAGAACTCTTGAAAAACATGATCATCCAGTGAGTAATTCAAAACATCTAAGTAAATCTCAGATTTTGAGGAAGTCTTCATGCATGTCTTCCTAAACCTGTCTTAGAAATGGTCAGTGCAGAATTACCCTCTTTCACCTCTTCCTAAAATAAGACTTTGTAATGAATGAGCCCTGACCACTAGGTGAATTGAGCAGGACTTTTCTGTATTTAGCTAATCTGAGAAAAATATTATTTCTCAGACTATAAATGAATAGAATAACACTGTGCCTAGTTACATGAGTAGAGGTGCATAATTTTTCCTTTATTCTCCTGGGTACAGCAAGGATTGCAGTTTCACTTCATGAGGAAATAGTTACATATAATAAGGGGCAATATCCATTATTCTGCAGAAAACATGCAGCAGGTTTGTGGTTTTCAAACTATGTCAGCGGATTAAAAATTCGTTTTGCTACTTTGAAAACTAATGATGTCATACATTTCCTAAGAACCTGAAGAGGGACCACACAGAAAAGTGCCATAAAACTCCTCACTCCTAGACCACCAGTGAGAATAACAACTTCATTTTATATGTAGTCGTGTAAAGAGAATTTGTATCTTGTATATGGGAGATGTGAACTAGACATAAGTGACAGCTTTGTCAAAGTCCTAGGGCTCTGGAGGCTAGCCATAAAACATCGCTAATCTTTTACCTCCCAAAACACTCTGTAACTTTATGGTATCTTGCTATGAATCTGCAATAATGGCTGCTAATTTATTTAGACATTCAAAACCTCCAACTGAGTAGATACAGCTTATTTTAAATTGAAATTTCAATATGCTCTGATACAGCTGTCCTTTTTATTCATTCATGTTACACACAGAGATCTTCAGAATGACTCATATACCATTTAACTCCTACTCCTTTTTAACAAAACAAATTGTTATATAATGTTTAAATCAGATACAGCTATTTGGCATTTGTTTCTCATATATTTTTTAATTTAACATCAGAACCAGAGACAAGAATTTATAATAATTATGCAATTACCACAGTTTATTACAACTCCCCCAAACTGTACTTATTTTTTAAAATCAGCTTTAATTGCAGATGTATTTATTATTACACTCCAAGCTAGATCTGCAAAAAGAAGCTAGCTTTGCACTGAGCAATTTACTTGCATCAGATCACATTCCAATGTGACATTTCAGTGCTAGGAGGCCATAAAAAAGCATAAGTAATGACAATTTATGCTCTAAGGTGATTCAATACAGGGTCAGACTTGTGGAATGAGCTTGGCAAGAGCATCCCCATTTCTGCTTGCTTTCTTTAAATATTTTTCACTTGTAGGAAGAGTGCAAAGAAATCATTGAATACTTCCTAAATTTTCTTGATTCTAAAAACATCAACTCTTCGTAATTACACTGGGATAAGATTGAATTTATTTTCAGTCACTTAGCTTACAGGCACTTTTGTTTCAAATTTATAAAGTTTATTGTAGTTTTTGATCTTCCTATTGCATAAAATACTGGATTTCAGTTTTAAGTTTCATGACTGCAAACCTCTTCTCATATATTGGTCATAATTCATACCTTTGATTCCTGAACTGTGCTCATCATATAATGAGTAAAATAACTCATTTAATTTGTTTTAGAGAAGCAAATTTCTCGGGATGTTTCTTTAAAAACACAAGAGAATCTCAAACAATACAAAAAATAACCCTTCAAACTTTTATATTACTAAAATTTTCAGCCAATTTTCATCCACTCCTTCCCATGTATTTCTGAACTATCCAGTAGTGAGAGAGACAGACAAGTACAGTGTCTTCAAGCTTTACGCAGTCTGGAAATGCTCTGTGGGATAAATTTTGTTTTATTACAAACTACCCTGTGTGCATGTGATAAACCAACCAACAGTCAAGAAAATTCCTTGTCAAACACATGCAGCTTTCAAATATCCTGCAGACAAAGCTATCTAAAAAAAAAAAAAAAAAAAAAAAAAAAAAAAATTGGGAAGCCTCTGGGCTGAAAGCAAAGGGTTAGTCTTTAGAGATTGGCAGAGATCTTCTACTATGTGGTAGCTGAAAAGGATTTATGGGGAAAAAAAGAAAAAACAAATGTAGCACCTTCAAACCTGATTTTGAAAATCAGAATGATTCACTTTAGGTTATTCTTAGTGTACACGGAAAAAAAAAAAAAAAAGCATACTGTAACTTGAATAGTTTTCTTTAAAATGATCTCTCATTTTATATGCATTAATGTATAATCTCCAGACACAGCAAAGACAAAATAGGGCCAGACACACACATTACTTGGATTATTAATACAGTGCCAATTGTGTCACTTCTTTACCAAGTATTTTATATAAGAAAAGGGTGTCTGTCCACTGACATCGTTTGCTCTTTGCTTATAAAATCAAAATACTGAAAGCTTGAATGCTAGCACAGTAGCTTCAGTTAACAAAGGTCTAGCCCGGATCGACATACTCAATACTTATAAAAATATTTTTCTTAGATCCTTTTCGTCAAACAGCAAATCTCAGTCAATCTGGACTAAGCAATTAATATAAACTGGAGTACAACAACCAAAGATTGAATTACACCAATAAAAAATTGAAAGCTGAGACAATTTATATTTAATACTAATCTTAGTTATCTGCAAGGATCACACACACATTGCCTTTGTTCAAACCACTAACACAACATTACACGTTCATGAGTCTAACCTTTTATCTTGTGATAAAAGCTTGTCACAGGCTTTACTAGACAAGACCAATTCCTTGATGTCAATGAAACAAAAGACACTTCATTGTCGTTGGCAGCTACCTCAAGACTTTCACTGTAACCACTAAAACTAGCTATGTAGCAACAATTCTTCCCCCCCCAATGAATTATGATGATACTTCTTAGTGATAGCTTTTGTATCATCTGGTAATGGTTTCTGATCAGGCAAACTGTAAACTATTGCAAGAAGATCCTGGTACAAAACGAGACAAATTACCGTGTTCAGAAAGTTGTAAAATTAAAGTTTCAGCATGTGGTGGCAATGACAAACATATTTTCTAGAGTTGTACCAAGTATGACTTCTGTTCTACTAATATGAAGCCAAGATGTTACAAGGAAAGTTAATAAGCCTACTGGTAGCATATCTTTTGATGGTTATTCATACACAAATACAATAGCATAACAGTGAACTAACAAAATCTCATATTTTGTACACATTATGACCACAAAGTTATTTGTGTTTCTTCTGTACATATCTTTCTGTTATATATAGTCTGTCCTCAAGTCACAAAAATGAGGTTGGAAATTCTCCATTTCCTACAGGGATTGTGAATACCAGTAATTAATATTTTCTGGCTGCTGTTAAAAAAGTAAAAAATTCTTGCTGCTATTTAGCAACTTTGTTCTTATTAAACACTCACATCATTAGTTATATAAATTGATTTTACCACATCCTGCTACTAGCAAAATTCTTAGCATACTGTGTATTATTTTGAAGCAAAGTGCCTAATTGAGGTAGGTGTTTGCTATGCGTTATAAGGGTTTAAAAAAAAAAATAAAATCAAACACAAGTACTTTCAGTTGCACAGTTGAAAATAAGGCCATAAACTCCAATTAAATGAAATACTTCCACAAAAGGCTTATATGCAAATCAGAGTATCACACTGAGTCATGACCACATTCTTTTACTCTCTTTGAATTGAGACTAACAGGTTCTCTCTTCTTTGAGAGATCCACTGCTTCCATTTTACTGCTGCTGTGCCAATCATAATAAGTAATCCTCTTTTGGTTCAACAACAGCTAATTCTTTGTTAACAGACTTCAGGTTTCTATGAGATCTACCAAAATACTTTTACTTCTCAGTACACCATTATAGTTTGTATTTGTTTCCAGTATTTTATTTCTGCTTTTTTAACTACTGCTTCTGTAATGGACCTTAAAATTAATTGGAAGTACAAGTCCTTTATGAACCATGAAGCTACATAAACTGCAACTTTTTTTTTTTCACCTTTGTTCTATGCTTTCATAATAAACAATGGAACAGCACTATTCAGTGGAAAGCTTCTATGCTACTGTCACCATATGTAACTATATTACTGAAATACTGTCATACAAATTTTTATGTATAATACAGTCTTATTTTGGAAGACTGAAACACACGGAAGTCCTTTTTCTATTGTTGATCCCTCTAGCTAACCTTTGGTTTCAATTATATGTTACTCTAACTATAACCTCATCATCAACAGTTGCTAGCTGATCACAGAATTTATGTCAAAAAATAAGATCTTTAATACAGAAAAGTGGGAGAAAAGGCAGCTTTTTTTCCCCACCCTCCTTTTACTATAATTTAAAGTATTAACTTTCTAACACTCACAGCTTAAACTTCAAAACCTTTTTCATGAATTAATTTATTATCTGATGTTAAAACTAATGTATATCACATCAAAAACATGAAGGCAAACCAGGATTTCAGTCATCTTTCATTAACTGTGACAATAGCAGGAACTTCACAGAATTCCTAACATACGCCAAATCGCTGCACAAAATTTAAAACACCTCACAGACAAAAGTGGTATGACATTGATATTTTACTGTGCCAAAGAATGGCAATTCTATTTTATTTCTCATTAACAGAAACAGGTCTGCAAAGACAGAATTTTGCCTGGAAGTAACACACAGGAAACACTACAAAGGAAAATATAGTCTCATCCCAATTAAGAACAGGACAAATTTAAATTAAATGTATAACTATTGCTTTTACCAACATTCTTAAGAATTAATAACAGAATTACATAATTGTTTAGGTTGGAAAATACCTTTGACATCATCGAGTTCATCACCTAGCATTGCCAAGTCCACCATTAAACTGTGTCTCTAAGTGTCACATCTACACATCTTAAATAATTCCAGGGATGGTGACTCAACCACTTCCTCGGACAGCCTGTTCCAATGCTTGACAACCCTTTCAGTGAAGAAATTATTCCTAATGTCCAATCTAATATCTATCCAATACCTATCCTGGTGCAACTTGAGACCATTTGCTCTCCTCCTGTCACTTGTTACTTGGGAGAAGAGACTGACACCCATCTCGCTAACACCTCCTTTCAGGTAGTTGTAGAGAGTGATAAGGTCTCCTCTCAGCCTCCTTTTCTCCAGACTAAACAACCCCAGTTCCCACAGCTGCTCCTCATAAGACTTGTGCTCTAGACCCTCCACCAGCTTTGTTGCTTGTCTTTAGACACGCTCCAGTATCTCAACAGCTTTCTTGTAGTGAGGGGCCCAAAACTGAACACAGTATTCAAGGTGCGGTCTCACCAGTGCTGAGTACAGGGGCACAGTCACTTCCCTAGTCCTGCTGGCCACGCTATTTCTGATACAAGCCAGGATGTTGTTGGCCTTCTTGGCCATCTGGGCACACCCCTGGCTCATATTCAGCTGGCTGTTGAACACCCTCAGCTCCTTTTCCGTCAGGCACCTTTCCAGACAGTCTTCCTCAGGCCTGTAGCATTGCATGGGGTTGTTGCGACCCAAATGCAGGAGCCAGCACTGAGCCTTGTTGGCTTCGTCCCATCAATCCAGCTGGTCCAGGTCCTTCTGCAGAGCTTTCCTACCCTCAAGCAGATCAACACTCCCACCCAGCTTGGTGTCACCTGTAAACTTACTGAGGATGCACTTGATCCTCTTGTCCAGATCATTGTTGAAGATATTAAATAGAACCATCCCCAATACTGAGCCCTAGGGAACACCACTTTTGACTGGCTGACAGCTGGATTTAACTCCATTTGCCACAACTTTTGGGGTCTGGCCATCCAGCCAGCTTTTCCACCCAGCAAAGAGTACGCCTGTCAGCCATGAGCAGCCAGTTTCTCTAGAAGAATGCTGTGGGAAATTGTGTCAAAGACTTTACTAAAGTCTAGGTAGACAACAGCCGCAGCCTTTCCATCATCCACTAAGCAAGTCACCTTGTCACAGGAGATCACGTTAGTCAAGCAGGACCTGCCTTTCATAAACCTCTGCTGGCTGCACCTGATCACCTGGTTGTCCTGTATGTGCCGCATGATGGTGGTCAAGATGATCTGCTCCATAACCTTCCCTGGCACCAAGGTCAGACTGACAGGCCTGTAGTTCCCTGGATTCTCTTTCTGGCCGTTCTTGTAGATGGGAATCACATTTGCTAACCTCCAGTCAACTGGGACCTTCTCAGTTAGTCAGGCCTGCTGATAGTAGCTCATTAAGCACTTCCACCAGCTCTCTTAGTACCCTTGGGTGGACCCCATCCAGCCCCATAGACTTATGTGTGTCTAAGTAGTGTAGCAGGTCACTAACCATTTCCCTTTGGATTATGCAGGCTTCATTCTGCTCCCTGTCCCTGTTTTCCAGCTCAGAGGGCTGAGTACCTGGAGAACAACTGGTCTTACTCTTAAAGACTTAGGCAAAGGCGGCCTTAAGTACCTCAGCGTGTTCCTGAAGCTTTGTCACTGTGTTTCCCCTCACATCCAATAAAGGATGGAGATTCTCCTTAGCCTTCCTTCTGTTGCTGATATATTTGTAGAAACATTTTTTACTGTCTTTTATGGCAGTACCTGTATGGAAATGAACAACCAAATCTAATTTTACACCAGACAAGATAACCTACTTCAGATGAGAGTGGACAAGAGTATTTTCTTTTACTAACACATTCTGAATTTTATTTTAGGTTACAAATTTTTTCTTTTTTTTTTTTTTTTTCTTCAAATGTTCAATTAAATATATATATGAAAGACTTAACATTGGAAAACATTAAGACATTTTCCTTAGAAAATTCTGGAGAAAAAATGTTAATCATCAGCAAAACAAAATCATATCTGATAATTATTTTTGGGTAACTGTCAAAAATCCAGACACTTGTATATCATTTTACCCACAAAAGTATAACAGAGAATGCAGATGCAGTGATCCTATGTAAATTCACCTGAATTTTCCTTACTCTAGGGTAGGACAAATTTTTATACCAAACCAAACTAGGTATTATTTAGGAACATCTTTCAACTTCCCTACTTCTGGCTGGAGTTTTAAGTGCTACAATAACCTGGCATACGTGAGAGGAGAATTAGATGGACATCACTGATGCATCTTCCTTTGTGTAATTCCCACACACTTTAAAGAATACATCTCCTACATTCTTTATCAGACTAGACGGAGCCCAGAGTGAGCTTCAAAGAAAAAAGCAATCTTGTGACTGAAAAGTCAGGGCTTGGCAGATTGTTTTGTTTTAAGTGCTACAATAACCTGGCATACGTGAGAGGAGAATTAGATGGACATCACTGATGCATCTTCCTTTGTGTAATTCCCACACACTTTAAAGAATACATCTCCTACATTCTTTATCAGACTAGACGGAGCCCAGAGTGAGCTTCAAAGAAAAAAGCAATCTTGTGACTGAAAAGTCAGGGCTTGGCAGATTGTTTTGGAATGTAGAAAACAGAAGCTTTCACCTTCAGATATAACAAGTTCAACTCAGGCAAGTAACCAACAAAATATGTCATTACTGTACAGATGTTCCAAAGACTGTGTAAAAAGTATGGTTGTATTGATCTTATTACCTGTAAAGCAATGCCAAAATGGGAGTCAGAAGACAACAGAGCAGCAAACACAACAAAAGGCAAAAGAAGCCCAGCTGAGAACAGACAGAAGGAGATCATAGAGATGACCATCCTCAAGACTTTTGCTTCAGCTCACACTTGAAGCATGACCGGAAGATGGATGGAGAGAGAGCACCATTGCTTTATTGAGCAATTGTTCACAATGTTTCCAACGTACCAAGGTTTTAATGATTATGACATGTAAATTTGTCACAGTATTAACCATGGTAAATGTAAACAAAAAAACCAACAAAACCCCTGTAAAATATATTAAAGTTCAGCATTTTAGCTATATAGATGTGAACTACAGATAGAAACCTACATAAAAATTAATCAAAACTACAGGTAGTATTAAATGCACTGACAGATAAAAGCATTGCCATAATTAATACTAAATTTAGGAAAACTTTTGGTTTATTTTATCTTCCCTCTTTAACAGAATAATGAAAACACTTTGGCAATGGAAACAAAGGTCACATATATCTAAACAGAAAAATTTCTGAATGCAAGCTTCTGAAAAAGGAGCTCTAAATTATCAAGATGGCTACATAAAAACAGTATAAAAATGACAAGGAAAGGAAAAATACACAGGAAGGTGATGACATTTACATATGGCACAGAAATTTGGGTGATGAAAGAGAAATCGATCTGTACTAAAGTAGATAATCAATAAAATTTAGATATGAACGGATATATGGTACTGGGAACACGGGTAGATGGATCACTGAGTAGTTTGATTCAGAGAAATCTTAAATGTCATAATGTAAAAAGCATGACAGACATACCATCTTGTCATAATCCTGTCAGAGCTCACAAGCAGGCTTGATCTAGATAAGTAATTTACTTCATGTCACTTTTGCGAGAAGCAGGATTGGTGATTTTACCAGTGGGTGAGAATTCTCTTTTTGAGTCAGCACTGAATCAATACCTTGGTACACTTCTGGAGGATTTTTTTTTTTAATATTACAAATGCCAGTTGAGCCAAATTCCCAGTAAATAATTATGTCCTACCTATATTAATTCTTCCTTGGGAGGAAGTGGTAGAAAGGGGTTTTTTTGGTGTTTAAACAATTGTGCTTCTCTGTTCAGTGAAACAGACACTTGGATATCAAAGCACTTTTGATACTGGTGATGTGGCCCTCCTATTTAATGTACTATAGCAATGATTTGAAAGTCAGGGCTGTGAGCCACAGGAGGTCATTATTAACAAAACATCTTCTTCACGCTTTTAAGTAGGACTGACCTTTCCTGCTAGCTGTAGCCTAGTCCAGGTTGCTCTTTTGAGCCTTCTTTTCTAAAATAATAATGTTGAAAGCTTAGTATTCTTTCCGCATCCTATAAAAGTCTTTTACAGAATTCTTACCTAAGCTGTGGAAAACATTAAGTCTAGTAAGGTAGCAAAAGTACTGCAAAATAAGCTAGAGAAGTTGGAAAAATAAGTATGTAACTAGTAATACAAACGTTCAGAAATGATCCTGTTTTTCACCCAGCTGAGAGAACGTATACTGAAGAACAAAAAATGAAAAGAGTATGTCTATAACTGTAAAGTCTATAACTGTACATAACTATCAAACTGCATTTTTTCCATGCACTAATTGGTAATTAAAAGTACAAGCTAAATTTACTAGTATTAGCAATATAGAGTGCAGACATAACCTGCATCTCTCTATATATATAGAGAGAGAGAGAGAAAAAAGAACAGGAAACAGTGAACTTGAGCAGAAAAGAAAGGGTTGGGGGAGAAAGATGCTATGGTAGTGAAAAAAGATGCATACAATAATTCTGAAATCAGCTTGTAACGCAATAGATCAAACAGCTTTCTGATAATTTTAGAGTACAGGGAAGATGGACAGGACTGAAAAGAAAGCTAGGTGTGATATAAGCTCTAGTGTCTGAAAAAAAGGAGTAAAGGTTACTATAGCAGTAAGACAATAATAAAAATATTTGAATTAATAACATGGTAGAAAAATCAAGGTATATTTAAAAGACAGCTTGCTGAAAGGAAAACATTAATATAAATGAAATTGCTAGCTCTGTACCTTCCTTAAAATATTTCCATGTTTCTACAGAATCTGCTAATTAGGATTTACTGTAGAAAACTTAAAAATAGAACAGGCAGGGGCAGATAACTATATTGTAAAACACCAAAAATAATGATTATACAAATCAAGTAACTTGTTATTTGCTGTTTTTATATTGTAAGTTTACTTTTAGAAATCTCTAAGTTTCTAAAAAAGTGCCACTGATGTATTCTGGAATCCCCAATGAAACTAGACAGAATCAGCTGCAACTTACAGAAAGTCTATGGAGAACAAGGATAACAATGTTTTGAACACCTTTGGTACTTGTGTATTTCAGCTCACACAGAAGATCCTCTTAAACAGCTAGGAGCACAGAACTATCAGCTACTCTTCTAAAGATGTGTTCAATGCACTGTGTTAAGAAACTGTTTTGGAAGAACCAATCATTGAGAAATCCACAATGTCCCTTTTATTTTATAAACTGTTTCTATCTGTAGATGTCAAAAATGTATAGTGCTGCCTTACAGGTAGTTTAACATGGCTTGTCTGGGGTCATTTTCAAAGATTCCTTCAGGGCAAGGGGGAACAGACGTACATGTTATATTACCACCTTTCACTGTCACAAGACCTTTCTGTTTTAACTTCTGAATAGCACATAAAAATACTAACAGACTCCGCTATTTTGGGTATGATTAGCAGAAACAGCTCTAGAACGAAGAATTACTAGTAGGGCAAGACAAGGGGCTCAGCTCTGCAAGAGGAAATCACTTTGCCCCACTCTTTCTCTGATAGGAAAAGGACCAGATCATTATTGCAGTCACACTGTTGAAAGCATGAAAGCAGATTACGGGCCACAGATCATGATTCTGTTCACCTCTGAAATCAACACTTTCATTTCTAATGAAGATAAAAATGAAGCAGAATGATCTAGTGTAACAGAACAGAAAACCCATGAAGATCTTTAGGCTTCTTCATAAAGAGAAAAACATCAGCTGGCTCAGAGTTAAAACAGTCCCCACCAGAAAAAGATGTACATAATAAGCCATATCATAAAGTTCTGTGGCATTGTAACTGATTAAGCTAGAGTTATAGAACTTGGATGTCCAGAATATTTTAATGAGAATCAGTACTTGTGAATGAAACCTCAGCACAATATTTTTCACCGTACTTCATTAACCCAGAAGTTAAGAGATCAACACTGGTACCTGGTTTAAGCTTGTCTTTACAGGGTCATGAAAAAAAGACATACAGTCTAGAGTAGCATTCATCATGCCATTACAAAAATAAATATTAAAATAGCTTCAATATTCAAAACAAATAAAACATTCCAAATCTTGCAAGTCTTACATGTATCCAAAGTTACCCTCTTGTGTGATTCATCCCACTGTTAAAGAATTAATCAGGACTCAAAATCTGATTCCAAAAAAGGGAAAAGAAAAATAAAGAATGGAAGAGAACCGAATGAGATGATTGCACTGGTCATCAAGAGTAAATATTTTTGACATATCTACAAGTAAATAAAAAGCATTGAGAGAGCTGATAAAGCTGATTGGCATCTTTGAAATAGCTATTTTCACTTTTAAGATAGAACAGAGTATAAAAGGTATTTGGCCCATTAAATAGAAAGATTTTGTAACAGATAAAGGGCAATCCAGTAGAGACAAAAATAGAAGCATGCTGACTTTGACGAGTCATCAAATCCAACCACTTTATTAAAAAAAAAAAACAAACAGTAGAAAAGGTGTAAGAGGTATATCAGATGGATTTAAGAGGTGTCATAAGCATAATGTATGAGGAAAACCTGCAACTAGGCTGTTAAAGTGAACTTCACATACCCTGGTTGTAACACAGACAGAATACTGCTGGACTACCTCGAAGATATTTTACTGCAATTGCTGCTGTACAATTTGGCTCTTATTCACTAGTGAAAGTTTAAAATAAGCTGGTCAGGAACCAGCTTTTGTATTGAACAAGACTGGTAGATTTTTGACTTCTGTACTATGACTGACCGGTTTGTTTTATTAGTTGCTGGACTGTGACGTACTCTCTTCCAAAAAAGGAGGTTAGGAGCATCATCTCTGAAGGGAAGGTGGTTCTTGTGTTCCCTTCACACCACAGGTCCCCTACACTTTCCCTCACACAGGGGTGAGAGAGTCACAGCAAAGATTCCACAGGATCAGAGGGGCAATAGCAAAGCTTCAGGGAGGATGAAACCCTTATGAGGAATGAAGCAAGTACTTGCAGAGCTTGCTGCAGCAATTCAGAAAGTTACTGACTTGCCTGAAGCCAACCCTGGAAGCAAGTGTTCCCTCTTCCAGGACACTGGAGAAAGAATCAATCAGTTTATACAAATTTTGAATTTGTATTATCTTTCACCTATTATTCCTCACTTTAAATCCTCTAGCTAATATCCTTATAAGGTTTTTTTGAAATTTTTTTAGAGTTGTCCTTGGGGAGCGGAAAAAAAGATTGAGGCATATTTCCCTGGAATTTCTGGCTCACCTGGGATTCTGTCATAAACACAGACACACAAAAAAGTATTGGCAGACAGAGTATTTATATGTATGACCATTGTCTTAAAGCCCTATCTGTCATACTAAGAACAATTTAGTCATCCATAAAGAGAATGATGTATGTAGGTCCATAGTCTCCCATGGGAGAAGACAATGTGAAAGGAAATAATTCATGAGGTTCTCCTTAGAATTTTCTTGAGAATAAAAAAAAAAAAAAAGTGGAAAAAAGGATGAGAAGTTGGAAGGAAAAGAAGAGGGTAGGTGTCAGAATTCCTTTCTAAGGAATATGCTTAGAATTCTGGACACCCTGAAAATATTTCTGTCACCAATTGCTGAGTAGAAGTCTTCAGAAAGGAAAGGGAATATGTTTTTTTCAGAGGACATTAGCTTTGAATGGCAACTCCTTTATCATGTTTTGGGCTTGTGTTTTTTGTTGGGGCAGAGGGGAGCAGGG
The DNA here is from genome assembly GCF_000699245.1 of Pterocles gutturalis. Lineage (NCBI taxonomy): Eukaryota > Metazoa > Chordata > Aves > Pterocliformes > Pteroclidae > Pterocles > Pterocles gutturalis. The sequence continues at coordinate 28,426 of NW_010120453.1, forward strand.
GGAAATATATCAATAAGAGAATGCAGCTATACCAACAAAGTGAAGTTGTAATCTGTAAATTAATTTTAACAAGATGAACAAATGAGAAGTTTTGAAAGTTAACCTATACATAACTTCAAAAAGCCCGAAATGGAAATATTATGTGCTTCACATTAAGATAAGCTAAAGGAAGATATCATGAACTTTTATCAAAAAGTAAAAGTTAAACTACACTCCTTTAAAAAGTTACTAATTTAAGAATGTTAGCAGATGTTAAACTTTACATATGGACAAGTCATCTAAGTAGATCTTGTATAAGTGTAAGAACAAAGGGCAGATATCTTGTAAGAAAAGTGCAATTGCTGACAGGTATAGAGAAGCTGAAGGCAAAGATGAAGGAAAAGGTCAGAAAAAGAATAAAGTAAAATGAGATATAAAAACTGTTAAAAAAGAGAATGAACTAACATTAAAAAAAAATACGTATTGCATTTGTGAAAAAATCTGCTATTTTAAAATTTTCCATAAGTGAGAATTAGTGTCTATAACGAATAATAGGTTAGATAAAACATCTTCAAAGGGGTAAGTGGAAAGACAGGCAAAAAATTTAAGATGAAGGATAACAGCAGGAAGAAAAGCCATTCCAGATGTGTACTAAAATATCACCAAAATGTCTTGTGACATCAATTCTGTAGTGAGTCAAAGCACAAATACATTATAATTTAAATAAAATTTGCAGAAGCATACAATTTTTCATGGTTTTATTCAGATGGATGCTGATTATCCCTGACTCTTATCAGTTTCAATAAGAGAAAGATCAGCACCAAGATACATTACTTCCACAAACAGTAATCATAAGAACCATAAGAAAAGTTGAGGAACACTGAAGACTTCTATAATTACCAACTAGATATTATCAGTAACATTATTAATATATGACCACACACTTGAGTGCATTCTCTAAGTTATTTTGTCATTTTTTACATGCACTACTTAAATATAATTTTCATTACCATCCCTTGAAAGTCAAATAGTATTTCTTAATATTTCTTTTAAATATCTTAAAGTATACAACACTGTTCATTATTTAAGACTGGCTCTTAGTTACTCCAAAACTGACAGCCTTAGACATATACCCTCTATACTTTCAATAGAGTAGTAGGCTATTTTTCAACAAAATGGAAATTCAACAGTCACAGTTTGAGTTTAGACTGGGAATTTTTGCTGCTTCTTGCTGCATTTTTCCATTTGACAAAACACTAGGACATTTTATTAGTTTGAGTTTGTCCCTACCTGAAGCCAATAGTTTTACTCATATTGAGAACTGCACAGTGCAAAAACTTAATTTCTAGTTATGAGCACTTGCTGTAATTTACAAAATCACACTGTCACTACTGCTTTGTCCGATTTGTTTCCTATGTATGAGCTGACTTCCAGATATCATGATCTCTGATGCATTTTGCTGAAAAAAGAATCTATCTTCCCAGGCCAGTACTTGTCATGTTTTTTCAGAAACTGTACTACTATTTACACATTATTAGTCTTGAGATGCATGGATGTGGTTCTTGTACAACTGAGTACATTAATAATTCCGAGTTAAGCGAACATGACTGTAGTTTATAATATGGCCATAGTAAAGCCCAGAATACATTGCCTCTGGGGACATCTTAAATTATACAAGGACTAGGGTTTTTGAATGTTTAAAACTGCCTAAACAAGTACAACACATTCTTTGTTGGACATAAACTGGAGCCCAATATATTTCCCTCTGCATTTGTTCCTTTGAAGTTAATATTTATTTAAGTACTAAATTAATTTTCCATAGTGAAATATAAAACACTACTTTTTTTTGTCCAATTATTTTTTTCCCCCAAGGTTTTATTTTTATTATGTTCGCTGAATGGACACTAAATTATGGCTACATAGGAACCGTTAAGCAAATGTGAAACTGTAAGAACCAAACAGGGAATATCTGATGAACAAGATTCTGAAAGGTATGGAATGACCAAAGAAATATGGAAGAAAAAAAAAAAAAAGCAAACAAACAAATGGAAGTTCTAGAAATAAATATAGGGAGATCAAATCAGTGCAAATGGCAAAACATGTAAAATAAATTTTGAAGAAAAGAGGCTCCGAGGATCAATTTAACACAATGTCTTTTTGCCCATTCTTTTTTTTTTGTTTGTTTTCAGACTCCATTAACTCTTTCTTCTACTCGTGTTAGTTTACCTACAAAGACATATTAGATGAATATCACCTATATATATTTGAATGCTATTAATTTTAGTGCCTCACCTCACAGATATTGGATCTGTCATTCTCTTTCTACATTTGAATCATAACTAAACCGTTAATATTAAAGGACTAACCTATAACATAATTTTGCTTAAGAAAACTTCTAAGCACTCCAGTTTGTTTATGTTTTTCTTAAGCTAACAAATAAGCGATGAATACATTAATCTTCAGAATAATGTGCTCTTGTCACTGAAAGCTTTTACTCCCTTTATGGTTCTTACTGTACCCATACACAAAATGTACACACAGACATCATCCCCACACTCAGGTAACACTTTGCAGATCTTTCTTTTTATGTTTATGGGTTGTCAAACTAGTACACTGTCACACATTCTTCCTCTCTGACTAAATATAAACAAATCTGGCCAATTCTAGCAATTTCAATTTTGCTTTGAATGTGTGATCACCACTGCAATCTGACTTCAAATTGGGCCTCCCATGAGTCTTCAAAAATTCCACACTTGACTCTTTTCCAGCTGTGATAAGTACTTCAGAAGCGCACTGGGTTGGCCCTGGCCAGTAGCCAAACTCCTACCCAGCTGCTTGCTTACTCATTCCCCCTCCACCCCCCACAGCAGGACAGGGGGAGAAAATAAGAGGAACACAGATGAGAAAGCTCACAGGGTGAGTTCCAGACAAGGAGATTGCTTACTAATTACCATAGTGGGCAAAACAGACTTGACCTTGGGAAATTTAGGTTAATTTACTGCCAATTAAAATAAACAAGTAATTACTAATTTCAGTGGTGGGAAACAGACATACATTATTAAAACCAAAGCATTTCTGCCACCATTCCCCAGGCTCAGTTTCACTTCTTCACCCCCAAATCCTCTACCCTCTCCTCAAGTGGCACAGCAAGTTGGAGGGCTATGGTCAGTACACAGCAATTTCTCTTTGCATCTCCTTTCTCCTCACTCTTTCATCTTCTCCAGCCAGGACCCTCCATGGGCTGAAGTCCTTCAAGACAAGCCTGCTCCAGTGTGGGTTCCCCACAGGCTGCTGTGGCTATCTTCTCCCCCATGGAGCACCTCCTCCTTCAGCCTTAGACTTCCCTCTGCTGTTTCTTCCTCTTTTTGTCCTCTACTTCTCTCTCTCTGTTGTTTTATGCCCTTTTTTGAATGTTTTCCCAACGATGCTACGAGCATGGCTGTGGGGCTCAGCTGTGCCCTATGGTGGGTCTGTTGAAACTGGAAACGACTGTGTCCGGAACAGGGCAGCCCCAGCCTCTTCCCTCACAGGCCACCCTGCAGCTCCCGCTGCTGGCACCCGGGCACCTGTGCCCAGCACAAGAGGTTCCTCTGTTAGGTTTTTTCCATTTTCAAACTCAAAATGTATGTATCAGACTTTGAAAACATTTGCTCTTTTCGGGTCTGGAAATACATTCAACTGAAAAGTTTGAAATGGAGCTGTTAGCTTCATTATTTCCACTAATCATTTCCCTTTTATTTCTCTGTATCCAGATGCGTGTTCTTTTTTCTATCTACAGCTCATGCCATGTATTATACTTAGAAGTGATTAGTAAGAATTCTAAATCATTATTTACAAGCATCATGAATATTTACAGAAAGCTAACAAATATTGCAAAAAGGAGCTTGTGAACATAGGCAAGACACTTTGGAACGTCAGTCATACGATTAATACTAAACCAACAAAAGCAACAATTATTTAACTGAGAACTTTTCAGAGGATGCTGGTTTTATCCTAAGCCTCTCAAGTGACTTAAAAGTACTATTAAAGCAAAATGAACTTTGAAACTGACCCTTATTTTACAAAGCACCGCTGTGAAGAAGCTCAATTTACAAACAGGACTAACGTAAAAACACCAAACAAAACAAAGGTGATACGTGAGTACAATTGCCACCTTAGGAATAAAAACATTAATAAGAAAATAATATAAAAATAAACAAACTATATATTTGATTGTGGCGATATTCCACACACATAACAGTTCCAGTGATCTCGGACTCACCTGAGCCAGAGAGCAAAGCACAACTCCCGATGCAAGGGTTTGTCCACATTTGTAACTGTGCTAATATAAAATGGCTAAAGCAAAGTAAGCATATCCACAAGCAAACAAAATACAGCTGAAAGCTTATTTTTAGAGTTTTGTCAGAAGATGTAATTATTTTTTTCTCTTTCTATTTTGCTCTGTATTTTGAGGTCATGGCAAAGTAAGGTGGCAAATGTATGCCTTCCTAAAAAAAGATTTATAAATTATACTGATATTCACTGATGATTCTTTGAGAAGTACCACATACACTGCCAAATATTTGGAGGAATGAGCAGAACAATCAATTTTGTAGCAAAACATTTATTTTGTAAAAAATACATTTTTATTGAATTGTTAGAAAAGAAGGCTGTTATTATGATCTGTTCATAATAAGTCACTATGCATTTCTTAAAACGTTCACTTCATAGATTTCTTTTTTTCCTTTAGATGGTTAAAGACTGTATAATACTGAATGTATAATATTGACTGTATTTTGGGCTGTAATTTTGTCCTCACATGCTTTTACTGTTATTTTTATTCTTTCAAATGATTGGCCAGTGAAACATGTTTTCTCTATATTTAACAACAAGGGTTTGAATACACAGCAAAATAAAACCAAGAATTTGGCAGACATTTCATTTCCGTTTCTTTTCTTTGAAACATCAGAAGTATTCAGTTTGTTACATATTACTTTTCTATTCTTGATGAAAGGTTTTGCGAATGAGCTGTTAAATAGAGTTTTCTTCTTACTTACATTGATATCTTCCAAATCTAAGCTATTCAGAACGACATTGTTCCTCTTCCAGATGATGGGAGGTCTTGGAGTTCCCTGGATTGCACAACTTAAGACAGCACTTTGTCCCACTGTTGCTGCAGTGATGCTTAGTTTTTGATCTTCAGGCAGACTCAGCTGAACGACCTCTGCAAAAGATACGTTGTTTCTAAGATTAATTAGCATGCAGTTTCATAAGGTTAATTAATATGCAGGTTTTGTACACCAATAATTTAAGGATTTTAATTGGAATCAAAGTAAAAAAGAACTTCCAACAACCACAGGAAGTTCAGAGTATTTCAAATAAAGGTCAGCATGACATTTCAATTAAATTGACTGACAAGTATCACCCTGTAAGAAGAGAAGCATTTAACATGGAAATGAATTTCAGAGGCAAGACTGTAATAAACATGACAGCATATCCAAAGTCAGACACCGGAAGTTATTTGACAGTTAAGGTCAATGCAGTAAAGTAGTCAGCACCTCCATCTGAACTAAGGCGGCAGTACTGCGATAAGTCATTTAAAGGAGTTCATTTTCCAAAAAGAAGAATACAAATGGAACTCAGAGAACAAAACATGCATGACTGAGACTGAAATGGACAACCAAGTGAATTCTGCATTCAGAATATAAAATTAAGGTATAAGATTTCCGGTAAGCCAGTTTTTAAGGGGCTTTTTCCTTGATATCAGTGAAAACATGATTTCCAGATCAAACTGACATTAGTAATCTTTCCCATTTCAGTCTCAGAAGAATATGCATTAATTATAGACCAAACACATTAGTTAATGACATTAAAAAAAAAAGTTAAAATAATTTCTATTACATTTCTCTAGTAAAACATGATTCCTTTTACAAATGCAGAAGTTCAGAGTCACTATAATAAATAGTTGTGTACTTGAGTAAATCTCTCCAAATACAGAAGAAAAAAAAAAAAAAAAAAAGAGGCAGGAGAATACCTGAAAAAAACAGAGCACTTTATAGCATCAGTTCCAAAACACCTCTGTCTGCCAAGGAACACAAGCAACAGCCAGGACGGACTATAGCACCTGATAAAAGTACAGAGTACAATACTGTATAACAGTTAAAAAGAAACTTGAAGTAAATGCAGTGCGCCACCTGAAATACTGTGTATTATCTCAATCCACAAATATTTGCCACCTATTTTTTGCATTTACTGTGCAACACAGTAGAAATTGCCAGCATTAATAAGCTATTTCACAAGGCTTGCCAAGCCACTTTTAATTTATTACATATTACCTAAAATACCCAATGTAAAACATCTGCAAAACAGTTTCAAAAGTGTGTCACAGGTTTTCATTTGGGGTTGGAGCGTGCATGTTTTGTTTTTTCTTCAAGACAGACAAATTTCTAACACATTTAGAAGCAAAACCACCAAGAATACACACAAATACATGTTCTGCATGGATGCAACTGTGTGAGAAAATTCAATCAGCGTGAGAAATTTGAGGAACACAAAATTGCTTCTTCACATTCATAGTTACTGTTTGCATCACAAAGAAATTTCAACAGTGCTCTTGAATTGTATCCAACATTTCTAAAATCAACACCTGTGCAGCAATTCAAACTCGCTTAATAACACGTGAGAATGAAGACAGTTTATGGCATGCTACCTGAAACATCTGAACAAAAATATGTGATTGCGATTAAAAATAAATAAGTTTAAAAAAAAAAGGTAAGAAAATCTCAATGAAATTAAATTCAGTATAAACAAATAAATGGGTAAATACAGAGTATGCAGCCTTTAAAGGAAAAGTATTTTTATATTTAAGGAAGCCTTTGTCATACAATTTAGGTACAAATCTACTTGATGCAAAACCAAGTAAATAAAAATAATATTAGTAGAAAAGTACTCTCCACCCTTTCAACTTAACACTATGGAAAGTACATCTTCCCCTATTTTGCACTGCTGCTGGTATTTCATATTGCAAGAAAAATAATTCACGACTTCACTAACTACCTTTGTATGATAATACAAACTAAACCCAAAGTAACTGAACAAATTTCACCAAGAATATAAATTATGTGAGCATCCATGTTCATTTCAATCCAAGGGTAAAAAAACCCTCATCTTTCAGGTTAACCAGAAGTTTATCATTATTCAAGTTTTCAAATAATCTTTTAAAAATTTAGACATGGGTGATGGGAGCCCAGACCTTGAAGCTTTCTCTGCTAATCTATATACTAAACAGCTCTAATATTAATGGAAAGCCACTTCACTTCTGTGACCTACAACTCATTTGGACACTTACATTAAAAAAAAAAATGATACCGATTAATTTGATGACACTGTATACTCTTTCCTCTTGTGTAATTGCCTATAGGTTAGAGGCTGAATAGCTGAGAGTTGTCTTTTCACTTGTGGTGTTGAAACAGAAAGACCCCCCTGTCTCAGTGTGCCTGATTAAATATAACTTATTAAAATTGTACATTCGAAAGGCTTTTATCATATTAAACAAAAGAGCTATATAGGAGTTGAAGATCATCCAAACATCCACTCAGCTGCCAAAGTATGAAAAATATCTAAGTTTTTTTATATTTTGCTTCTTAAGTAAAGTACAAAAGGTATCATTTATCTATTCTCTTTTAAGTACCAAATTACTTTCATATAAGAAGGACTTTAAACTGTACATTATAGCAAAGAAGCAACCTATAAGCCAGCTAAGATCCTTTACATGTTCGTTTTAGCCTCATAGAAGCAATAATTGGTAATTAACATAGTTTTTCCCCCAAATGTGAGCATCAGAGAGGCATCTCAATATCTTCAGAAAATAAAGCTTTGTTGTTCTATAATTAAACTAAATGGTTCAAATTTTTATGATTAAAACTATTAATTTCATATTTAGATCAAAAAAATCTTGATTCTTTTATCTTCCAGAAGGAATGTTTATGACTCAAAGCTAAAGTGACAAGAACAGACATGCAGAAATGAGACTGACTCACTTTTTTCTAACTAGATGCACTACTTGATACAATTTGTTATATCAAGGAACTGGAAATGTATTCAGTTCACTGTAGTTTTTAAAATGTAATGCATCATCAGAAGCATTTTTTAGCTCCTGTGTTACAGAAGATGGTTCTTCAGTGGCACTGTCATGCAGACTTCCTGAGGCACACCTGCATGGCTACTGAACAACTGAAAACTTCTGGTAGACAGCTGATAGTCCAAGTATTTTGATTCTTTATTGAACTCACTATGCGAAGACTCAAAGGGTAAATAAATATTCTGATGCTCCATTTATAAAGGGATAATTGTTTGTGTTTTCCAAAGTCACTATTTAATTCAGGAAAGTCCTGAAGTAATAGTCTTGAAACCAGCTTGTGCTATAGGGCCCTCTATGAAAAATGATAACCTTCACATGATAAACAGAGATAGCCAACTTAAACTCTACAAAATTTCAAAGTCTTTTTTCAGTTAACTCCAGTATTACTATGGATGTCTTTATACAGAAGGCCAGTAACTATCATAGATACATTTATAATTTTTAATTACAGTACAACACAAGAAAAGTGCAACATCTGTCAAATGTAAAATTTAAGATTTGCTACCTTAGCAAAGATGGTATTCTGAAATCAAAATAAAGAGAGGCATGACTGTGTTATTTTGTTGACACTAACGGTTCACCTACTTTTTCTTTTTAATTGCCTTATATTTAACAGTAATGATAGCCTTGACATAGATAATAATAATAATAATAATAATAAT
>NW_010120454.1:0-3730 GCF_000699245.1 Pterocles gutturalis
GCTGGCAGCAGATCCCTGCCGCTGAGCTCCTGTCACGCAGCCTCGTAGCTGGTGCTGGGCCCTTCCTCCCGTGGCCAAACTGGGGGCTTGTGGCTGGGGCCCAAAAAACGGCGTGATGCCAGCCATTGGGAGCGGAGTGGGGACATCGGGATGAGCATCACAAGGCAGAGCCGGGTTGTTTCTTCTCTGACCTACCTGTATGTCCTTGCAGGAGATCGACAACGTCTGGATCTCCAGTAAACTGAGCCGGGAGCTGCCGTACGTACCCCCCCACCCCAGCTCCCTCCCTGCTCTCTTTGGGGGGTCTGGCTCATCCTTGGCCCCGCTGACTGTGGTTCTGCTGCCTGTCCACCTTCCTGCAGTGCCTGTTTCCCCACGGCCTGCTCTGTGTGGGAGTGAGTGGCAGTGTCTTGCAGATGCTTTTGTGCTAGTCCCGCACGTCCCCAGAGCGAAGGGGGAGCCCTGGCGATGGGGCTGGCTGTGCCACCTGCCAGCTCTTGTAAGAGTTACTGGTGCTCTTGTTCCACAGGCGCTACTTTGAGCTGTGTTTTGGTGAGGTGCGAATCCGCACAGATCTCCAGAAGGGCCCTGGCTTCCAGCCGTCCATCCCGGAGGCTCCTAGAGAAGCTGATGGAAGCGAACGCAGAGCAGACATGACTTTTAAACCCTCCCTGCTGCGGCTCCTTAGCCAGGTGAGCCGCTGGCTCGGTGAGAGGCTGTTGGTGGGCTGTGCTGCTCTCAGACATCGCTCACAATAGCACCTTCCCCCCAGCTCTTTTCCATCCACGTGGACTCCATCAACATCATGGTTCTGCACGTGGCCACCTCCGAGTCTCTCTGGCACATCCAGGCCAGCAAGACCCGTCTCCTCCTGAATGGTGACGGGAAGAGGTAACGCTGCACTCACGTCCTGCTCTGCTCCTCCAGCCCAGCCCTGGGCCCGAGGGCCAGGGAAGCTCCTCTGACCCCAACCAGGCTCCCTGATGTCTCACCTTGCTCCTTCCCGCTCAGCAGCATCCCATGTCACCTGTGATGTGACCCATTAACCTCCTATGAGGCTGGTCTCATCCCTTTTCCCTTCCCTTTCTGCTGTGCACAGAGTTAGGGCGTGCTCTGCTTTTGGGAGGACTTGGGGCAGGGACTCGGGGTCCCAGTGTCCCCCAGAAAAGGGAGGGTAAGGGCTAGGTTTGGAGACAGCAGGGCCCGCAACCTCCGTCTGTTCTCTGCCCGCCCCAGCCTGACCTGCGAGGTGAGCCTGACAAAGGTGAACAGCAAAGTGCTCCGGAGCAGCCAGCTGGTGAGTGCTGGGAAACAGAGAAATTTGGGAAATTCAGCACTCGCTGGGACACCCCAAGCCTGTCCCCGAGGCTGGGTGGTGCTGCAAGGCTCGTGCAAGGCTCTGGGCTCTGTGCTGTGCCCAGCGCTTCACCTGCAGCCTCCATGGGCAGGGAGCTGGGTGACCCCCTGTGCACTCTGTCCCCATACAGGATGACACCTGCCTGGCGGAGCTGGCGCTGGCGCTCTCCCTCTCGCTGGAGATCAGCAGCAAGCGGCGGCTGGTGGGCGTTGGGCTGCGTGTCCAGGCGCTGCAGGCAGAGCTGCATGAAGGGCTCTTCTGCAGCCCACTCCTGCACCGTGTCACTGCCGGGGTCCCGCGCAGCAGCACAGGGGAACAGCCTGGCACAGGTCAGGAATGGGGACAGGGACAAGCCCTGGGCAGGGCAGGGGCTGGCAGCCCCCATGCTCACACTGCAGCTGGAGGGGTTTGGCTGTGCCATCGCTCCCTCCCGCTGCAGGGCATGGGAGTCTGGGCAAGAACCTTCCCGTGACTGTGTGTCCCTCTCCAGGCCCCCGGGAGCCCCTGAAGTCCCCATCTCTGCTGAGCAGGGACACGCTGCAGCTCATCCCCAGGAGGGTGGAGGTGAAGCTGGAGAACAGCAGCATGGTGCTGTCTATGAACAGCCAGAAGAGGTAAGGAGGCAGGCACAGGGGGAGGCTGTCCTAGCCCCCGTCAGCGCTGGGGACAGGGACCTGAGGACAGCTGTGCCATTCCCTGCTCAGCCCCTGCTCTGCTGGAGTGAAGGACTGAGTGTGGCCTGGGGCCAGGCTCCTGGGGAAGGAGGAAGGCACATGAGCTGGTTCTCTGGTCGGACAGGCTGATGGGATCCTCTGCTGATGGGATGAGAGCACAGGGCTGAGCTGCAGCTGGGCGCTGGCTGGTGTCTTTGTGCCAGCGTGCCGGTCAGCTGGGGATAAGGGACGGGGAGATGGAGGACATGACAGTGCAGTTCCCTTCCAGCAGTGACTCCTTGCTTCTTGCAGGCACCTCACCTGGAGCCTGAAGCTGCTGCAGTTTCTGTATCAGCGTGAAGAGGAGCAGATCCCGCTGCGCAACTTCACGCCCACCTCAGACCTGGACCAAATGAGTGTAGACCTCCAGCTGGAGGGCAAGTAGCCCAGAGGGTGCCCGGGGGACAGGACTGTCATCGCTGCCCTCCGCCGCCCCTCACTTCTCCTCCTCTCTCTCCCCAGACGGCCTTCTCCTGTCCCAGAGCCGCCAGCGCATTATGTGCCTCAACTCCCTGAAGACCAGCGTGCAGGTGAGCGAGCACTGGGCACGCTTCTGTCCCCTGGAGGGAGCTGGTTTGGCTCGTGGCACGATTTTTTTGCCACCCAACGCTCTCCCGGCTCTAGGTCACAGCCATTGACCTCTCGGCTGCTGTGCTGCCCAACACCTGCATCATCCACTACCGCCACCAAGAGTTTTCACATTGGCTGGCTCTGTTGGCACAGGAATCCAGGTGCCAGGCGGTGCCTGTCCCCAGCCAAGGGCACAAGGGAAGGTAAACTCGGCCTCAGCGCAGCTGCTGGTATCGCAGCTTGTTTCCTCTTGCCTGCCATGCTCTGGCAGGGTGCCCGGACACCCAGCACCTTCTCTGCCCTGTGCACAGCTTGTGGGATGGGGAGGGTGGCAGGTGGTCAGGGGTCCCTGCGGAGGTGACATCCCTCTGCCAGGCTCCATGGCATGCAGCACCCCAGTAACAGCCTGTCCCTGTTTGTCCTGTGCAGGAGCTATCCCCAAATCATAGCGCCCATCATCCTGTGTGCCTCGCTGTCCAACGTCAACGTGTCCGTGCAGCTGGGGGACACGCCACCCTTCGCCTTGGGCTTCAACTCCATCTCTGCAGGTAGGGGCTGGCGGCTGGTCCCAGGGTGGCTGCTGGGCTCTTCTCGGGGGTCGGTGGCTCTGCCAGAGAGGCACCAGGATGGGAATGGGAAGGGCTGTGCCACCTCTGTGCTTGCCTGTGTCTGTGTCTGGCCAGGGGCTGTGCACCCCTGCCTGGTCGTGTCTGGGTTGTCCCTGTTTGGGGACAGCTGAACAGGCAGCAGTGAGCACTGCCCCTGCTCACCCCCTTCTCTCTGCCCGCAGACTACCAGCACCTGCGGCCGCAGAGTGTGCACCAGCGAGTGGTGCTGGCCGTGGACCACCTCTGCTGGCGTGTGGGCAACGACTCACACATCCAGCGTGCCCCGCATCCCCCCAACATGCACGTGTGGGGAGAAGCCCTCATCCTCGACTCCTTCAGCCTGCAGGTGAGGGGGTGGGCTGCCCGTCTGCAACTCCGTGCAGGCAGCACGGGGACTCATGGTGGCATGGGGACATCCTGCAGCCTGAGAGTGATTGTCCTGTCTGTCCTGCAGGGCAGCTACAACCAGCCCCTGGGCATGT
>NW_010120454.1:3794-4095 GCF_000699245.1 Pterocles gutturalis
CCCGGCCCGGGTGGCCTGCCCAGGGTCCTGCCCCTGTTCGGCCCGCGGCCCGGCGGAGCTGAGCTTGCCCAGCAGCCGCCCTCTGCTTCAAGCGAGCCCTGGGGGCTGCTCTGGAAGGTGGATCTGAAGGTGGAGGATGTGAACCTTTTCACACTCTCAGCCCTGGTGGGTAAGTGGCATCCAGATGATCCCAGATGGGTGTCCTGGTGCAGCCCTGCAGTCAGAGGAGCCTGGCATGTCGCGGTGTGCCTGCTCTGTGACTCCAGCACTGCCGTGTCGTCCCTCTAGGTGCCCTGGAGCT
>NW_010120455.1:0-811 GCF_000699245.1 Pterocles gutturalis
GGTCCCGCCGGCTCCGGGCGATGCGCGCAGCCGGTGCTGGGCTGTGACACTCTGTGTCTGTCCCCGCGCTGGGAACAGCCCCATCTCCCTGGGAGGAGGGACTGGAAAAGCAGAGGAGAGGGCTGAGCTGTTCACAGCACTCCCTGCCCATCGCTGTGCTGGGAAGCGGGACGCTGGAGCGGGGCTGCTGCAGAGGAGCTCCAGTCCCCAGCCCCTGAGGACCCCTCTCTGTCCCCCCAGGTTTGGGTTTGCAGCGCCCGGAGCCTTCGGTGCTACGCTCTCCTGCCACATGCTGCATTTAAAGCATCCGTCCAAGGTAAGGTACTGTCCGCTCCTGGGGCTGGGCTGGGTGCTTTGGGGAGGAAAGGGGGATAACAAATACTCTGGGATGCCCTGGTGCTATAGTGAGTTCCTGGGATGCCAAAAAAATTTCACACATGGAGCACACTTGTGTTTGCTGGTTTGGAAAACTTCCCTTCTGCTTCTTGATCTGCAAAGGTCTGACCCCGAATGGTGGGGACCCAGCTGGGGTGACAAGAGGAGGAGGAGGATGTGCTGGAGCTGCTTTTAGTGCTGAGAGAGGGAAACGGGCACGGAATGGGTTTGGGAAGCACCGTTTGGGAAGGATGCTTTGTCACCTGGGAGGGCAAACAGAGGGCGAGGGGGAGGCACGCGGGGGGCAGCGGCTGGTCCCAGCACCACCATTGCTTTGCTGCTGGGGAGAGCATGAGGTGGGAGAATAATTTATCACAAAGGTAACAGGCGCTGTAGCGCAGCAGCCGCGTTTGCTGCTCCCGCCTGTGCGAGGGAT
>NW_010120455.1:827-1529 GCF_000699245.1 Pterocles gutturalis
CTCCGCTCTCTTTGCTGCAGTGGATGTTGGCTCCTCTGCTCCTTCTCCTGGCTGAGCTCGGCTCCCACGCCCAACCCACTTACCAATGGAGAGATGCGGTGACGAAAGAGAAGCTGACGTGCCAGCAGTGCCCGCCGGGGACGTTTGTGGCGCAGCACTGCAGCAGGGACAGGCAGACGCAGTGCCAGCCCTGCCCCGAGCTGCACTACACGCAGTACTGGAACTACCTGGAGAAGTGCCGCTACTGTAACGTCATCTGCGAGGAGCAGCAGGTGGAGGTGCAGCAGTGCAATGCCACCCACAACCGCGTCTGCCAGTGCCGGGACGGCTACTACTCCGAGATGGAGTTCTGCATCCGGCACTCCGAGTGTCCGCCGGGCTTCGGAGTCGAGCAGCCGGGTAAGTTCCCCAGCCCGGGGCTGCGGCAGCGCTGTGCGTGCTCGAGAGGCTCTTGGCACATCCCGAAATCTCTGCTGGAGCTAAAAATCAAGGAGAAATCCAGCAGTCGATGCTTGCCCATAGCCTGACCTACTCCCGGCACGGTGCCGTCCTTGCTAGCGTGTGAAACCGCTCCTGGCTCCTTCTCCAAGGAGTGATTCGGGTTTTGGTTTTTTTCCCCTGCTTTTGCTTTGAAGGCTGGGATGGGACACAGCACTCCTGGTTACCTGCCGAGATCCCCCGGCTCGCCCCGCCCAGGGATCC
>NW_010120455.1:1557-1994 GCF_000699245.1 Pterocles gutturalis
CCAGCCAGGGAGGCAGGGAGGGGGAATGACAATTCTCTGGGCTGACAAGTGCCGCTGGTGCTGCCGGGGCCGGGCTGGGGCTGCGCGTAACTCAGGGGCTGGGTTTGCGGTTTGCGCTGAGCCATTTGGAGAGGCTGGATTGGAAACACAAGCTGGATACATGGACAGGTTCCAGACCCATGGAACCAGCCGTGGGCAGATTCACACGTCTGAGACGCCATCCCCTGGTGAGATGTAAGTCACCAGACATTTTAGGGGTTTACTTTTGCTATTGCTTCCCCAGCACAGGTTTGCCGGGTCCCTCAGTCACCCCCCTTTGTACGTTTCTAAAGCTGCCTGCGAGCAGGTTTCCCTCGCACTCTCCCCTGAATCACCCAGGACCCGGCTCTGCCTGCAAGCCCCAGCTGGTGCAATGAGCCGCGGGCAGCACCAGCAGA
>NW_010120455.1:2231-3141 GCF_000699245.1 Pterocles gutturalis
GGGTTGGCTGTGGGACCGAGGAGCCACGCGAGAAACCGGGGTGTCTGAGGAGAGGCTCATTTTTTGATATTAGTACTATTTTAAATTTTTTTTTTTTTACAAATTGCTTCTTGTGTGGGGAAAGTCGGCACCCCAGCCCCAGCTGACCCCCCCGTAAGGACGGAGCTCCCAGCATGGGTGGGCAGAGCCCCGGGGCTGTAAGCGCCTGGGGCTGGGGAGGGTGTGGGGTGAGGGCTGCGGGACGCGGGCAGAGCTCACTGACCTTCGGGCTGGACGGGTGGTTCGATCTGTGTGCGGTTCCTTGGGCTTTTAAAATGGATTTTCCATTTGCAAACACCAGCTGAGGGGTTGGGAGCAGTAGGGCTGGACAGGACTTTCGGAAAAGCCAAAGGATGGCTCAGGTGGGCTGTGACGAGGTGGGGACCTTGTTTAACGAGGATGCGAAGGGGTGTGACATCCGCTGCCGTCAGGGCTGTTCCCTCGTCTCCCAAGGATGGTCCAAGCCACCCTGGTGCCGTCTCGCTGGGTGGCACCATCCCCGTGCCGCGGCGGTGGGTCTGGCCCCGAGCCCGGGTGGAAGCTGCCGCGCTGCAGAGACGAGCGGAACTTTCACCTTCCCAGCGACTTTCGCTTTCACTTGGCCGGGATCCGCCTGACTCTGCCGTGAGTCAAAGGGCTGGTTTGGCACCGGCCGTACCCACCGCCCCGGCGGGTGGCCCCTGCCCCGGAGGTGGCCCTTTTCAGCACCAGATGATGTCTGGAGGCTGGTGACAATTTATCAGCGTGTGCCGAATGCTTTGGCATGGGAAATACCTGGGGAACGTGTTGCTGTCTGCCCTACAAGGGGCTGCTTCCCAGGGGAGCTGCAGGCAGCGATCGGTTCCAAAACGTCACCTTCATCCTCGAATGG
>NW_010120455.1:3345-7389 GCF_000699245.1 Pterocles gutturalis
GTCACCAACGTCCAGGGCAACCAGTACCACGACACCCTCTGCACCTCCTGCAGGCTGGGGGGGAGCAACAGCACGCAGGGACCAGGTGAGCCGCGGCTCCGCGGGGTTCGGGGGGATGCCGGGACCACCACGCTGGCAGGGATGTATGGAAAAAGTATGGAGGGATGTGTAATGAACAGCAATTCTGGATAAAATACAGACTGTCTGCCTTCCTCCCTCTCCAGGGTGGGTCCTGTAGGGCAGGGACGGGGGACAGGGCTCAGCTGAAGCCCCCCCGGCTCCTCGTTCAGCCAAAACTGAGCTGGTGGTGGAAGGGCTGGAACAGGCTGCCCAGAGAAGCTGTGGATGCCCCATCCCTGGAGGGGTTCAAGGCCAGGCTGGATGAGCCTTTGGGCAGCTAGTGGGAGGTGTCCCTGCCCATGGCAGGGGGTGGCACTGGATGGGCTTTAGGGTCCCTTCCCACCCAAACCATCCTGGGATTCCATGAAATCCTCCTGGCTCTTACCAGGGACTGGGATAACTGGTGCTGCTGGGACACGGGGACAGTTTGGCAGCTGCTGGGGTGTAACTGGCAGCTTGTGGTGGTAACTGGTGGCAGCAGTTGTGCAAACAGCCGCGGTGTGAAAGGCTGGGCACCCGCCTCGGCTCCGGCGTGCCTGCGGTGATCCCGGGCTCCCAGCCTGTTTTCCAGGAAACTTTTGTTGCAGCCGCAGCCTTGGCTGGTGCAGGTTGAACGGGACAGAGTCCAAGGTTCATTGGAGCTGAGTGTAGGGTGGATTCTGACCTGTCGGGTGAAAAAGTAGAGACGTGGTGTCAGCTGTGTCACCGTGATGATGCAAACACGGCGCTGAGGCTGGAGGTTGGGCAGGAGCTGCCAGCGCACAGGTCGTGGAACCATGGAACAGTGGGACGCCAGGCTGGAAGGGAGCTCAAGGATCGTCCGGTCCAACCTTTCCTGGGAAAAGCACAGGGCAAAGGATGGGCTGGCTCCAGGGGTGCTTTGTAACATGCACCCCAATGAGTCAGGGGGTGAGAAAGGGTCTGGAAACCATCTCCAGGGCTGGTGTCTGTTGAGGTGGAACCACCCGCCCTACCCTGAGCATCCAGCCAAGGCACACGGGAGAGAAATTGCACGTGACTGATCTGGGTGGCAGTGACCCTGCACCTGTGAATTTCCAAAACCAACCAGCCATAGAGCCACGGAACAGCCCTAGCTGGATGGGACTGTGACAGTTCCCCTGGTCCAGCCTTTGATGGGGAAGGGAACCTGGATGGGGTCATCCAGCACCATGTCCAGCCATGTCCTGCGATGGGGACTGCACCGCCTCCCTGGGGAAATTGTTCCAGTATAAAAAAGAAATAATTATTTTATCAAGATGAAGTTTTGATAGAAGAGCTTCAACGAAGCTGGGCTGGTGGGAGGTGTCCCTGCCCATGGCAGGGGTTGGAACTCAATGATCTTTAAGGTCCCTTCCAACCGAAACCATCCTGTGATTCTATGAAGGCTTCTCCTCTGCGGTGACGCAGGAGGAGGCTCATCCCCACCGCAGTGTGTGAGCAGAGCTCTTCCCTTCCCATCCCCTCCGGCCCCGCCAACACGGGGTATTTCTCCTTCCAAAGCCTGACTCACGCCACCAGCTCCTTGCCAGGAGCACGATCCCTCCGGAGAGAGGAGATGGCAATCTCTGCGTCAGCGGGACGCGGTCCCGGGGAGGGCTGACGGGCAGGTGAGAGCAGCATCAGCGGCACGTGCGTTAGGGAACGGCCCCCGCGGCCAGCCCGGCGGTCAGCTATTTATAGAGCTGGTGAGCAACGGGAGCCCAGGGGTGTCTGAACTCTGTTTCATCATGATTCCACTCCAGAGGCACGTGGGCGCCTGCCCTCCTCCTGCTGCAACCGCGGGAGCGGCTCGATAGAAACCCCGAGTTCACAGGAGAGGCAGAGCCTGGGCGAGGGAGCCCGACCCATCCACCGGAACCAGTGGGACCCTTCCCAGTTGCAATGGTGGTAAACTGGGCTGGGCCGTCCTTGACAGAGGAATCACTTGGCCTTGATCTCTTGAAAACTCTCTGAAGTTTCATTCCTTAGGCTGGACGCGCTCCAGCAGCACTTTAACCAGCTGGAACTGGGTCTGTCCAAGAGCTTTCATCTGTCCCCAGATGTAAAAATCTGCCTGGGGAAAGAGAAACTTTCCGGAAGAATGATGTGTGTAAATACTTACTGCGATTACTTTCGTTTTTTTCTGGAGTTTCCCTCTTCCCCTACTCCCCAGCAGGGAGGAGCATGGAAAAGGCATATTTACATTTTTCAGCATTACAGGAATTTTTACTCATTGTTTTCTAACCCCCCTGCAGAGGATGGACCACTGCTGGGAAACGCAGCCGGTGGCCAGGGCTGGACCGTCTACTGGCCATGGGCAGGGACAACTCCCACCAGCCCAGGTTGCCCAAAGCCTGGCCTTGAACCCCTCCAGGGACAGGACACCCATGATCCATGGGCAGACGTCCCTCGGAGCAGCTCTGCGGGGCTGTGACCTGCTCTCCCGGTGTCCCTTGGTCACCTTCCCTCTAACCTCCGGGCGGTCTTTCTCCCACCAGCTCTAGGAGCCGACGACTGTGAGCAAGCCATGATTGACTTTGTGGCGTACCACCAGAACATCCCCATCAGGAAGCTGAAGCGCCTGCAGCAGATCCTGGAGCACTCGCCGAGGAAGCAGCTGCCGGCAACCAGGGCGGCCATCCAGGAGAAGTTCCGGGCGTTCCTCACCCACCTGAAGGAGGGACACTACGAGGTCACCAAGGAGCTTCTGGACGCCCTGCGAGCCACCAAGCTGCACTCCATCGAGGAGAAGGTCCGCGAGCGCTTCCTCCTCTACTGACAACACAAACTGAACTTTTCGGGTGGTTTTTTGTTTTGATTTTTTTTTCTACTGTGGCTTCATTAATTTATTAATCTTTCCAAACTTGAAATGCAAGCGTTACAATGAGCGATGGGTCAGAGCCGAAGCGTGCCGTGGCAGCTGCGGTGGGTCCTGCTCCGTTCGCTGATGCCGGGAGCAGGATGCTGGGAGCAGCAGCAGCATCCCTGTGCCAGCGGCCGGGGCAGCTCCTGGGATCTCCCTGGGTGCCGGCTGCTGATTTTCCAGCACTCTGCAAGGGTCAATAATTTATCAGAAGAGAAACCTGTGGCCAGGGTCATTTTTTCTGGGGAAGAATCCAGCTCCCCCTTTTTAGACAACTGTCCAGCTTTGTTTAAAACTGTGGTTTTGCTTTTGTTGGGGTTTGGTTTAGTTGTTGATCAGTATTTCCCGCAAAGGATTCCCTTGCGTTCGTTGGTCCCGCTTTGGTTTGGAGAAGGGAGTTTACTGCTGAGACCGGAGTTGGGTGCAGGGTGCCCCTGAAGTCACTGGTAGAACTGGCTTTAAGTTTATTTCTGAACTACCTGGTTTTGTATTGTGTGTGTGAGATGTTTTATAAAGAAAAGAAAAAGAAAGAAGTTATTTTACGATACGATCCTCTGTCACCGGAGTCCTTTCCTCGTCTCCTTTGCAGAGCGGTTATGAGTCCCAGACCATTGTCTCCTGCCTCCGATTTCCCTCGCCGGCGTTTTGCGTGTCCCTCACCCCCTGGTCCCCTATCACCCGCCACCCACGTGACACACATCATCCCACCCGTGTCACCCCGAGCCCTGCGGCTGTCCCCAGACCCCACCGAGGTGCTCAGCCGGGGTCTGTGCCTTGGGGCACTGGTGCTGGCTGCTGTTTTGTTGGGTTTTTTTAAGCCTCGCAGATGTCCCTTAGGGAAGTCACCCTCTGGGCAGTTTCCAGCCTGATGGCACAGAGCCCGCGTCTCCTGCCTTGAAAGAGTTTGGGTTTTATAGTTTCTTTAGCTGACACCTTCCCAGGAAGTCTGTGGCTCAACAGCTTTTCCCCCAGCGAGGAGCTGCGAAAGCACTCGGACACACATGCCACGTGGAAGTGTCCCCATGTGTCCTCGTGCGAGGGAGGGTGACACAGCCGGGGCCGGCGGGGCTGTAACCTCCCCC
>NW_010120456.1:0-2502 GCF_000699245.1 Pterocles gutturalis
TGATTGGCTGCCTGAGGGATCACTCCCTCTCCCAGTGCCCACCCTTTCCTGAGGTGATGTTTCCTCTCATTGGTTGTCTGGCATTTCCCCCTTGCTCCTCCCATCACATGGCAGGTCAGACCGGTTGTCAATCATCCTGAGCACTCTCCCACCAGCTGTGATTGGTGGAGCCAGCATTCACCACCCCCACTCGTTGCCCAGCTCTTTGACTCTTGCCACCTTCCCTCCAGGCCTCGAAGCCTGAGTGGTTGGTTCCATATCAATCCTGTGCCTTGCCCCCGCCTCCTGACGTGCAATTGGCTGTCCTGCCTCCCCTGCCACCCCACAGCCTGCTGGGCGGACGTTGCCAGGCAACGAGCTGCACCTTTGGGGCTGAGACCCTCAGGCTGAACCCGTGGGCCCTGAGAGCAGGCCGTGGGCCATCGGAGACAGGTTGGGGCCCTGAAAAGGAGGATTTCTGCCCTAGAAATGGGCCTTTGTGCACTCAGAAGCTTCCTCTGAAGTTAGAGGTGAGTGAAACAGATCATGTTTTCTGCTTCTTCCGCTACCCTGCTTTCTCTTAAACTTGTTTGTGTCAGTCTCTTAAATGCCTTGCTTACTCTAGAGCCAAGACAGTGTAAGATATTTTTTCCAGGCTGGTCATCTCCTCTCAGGCAGAGATAGCTATGGAGACGGGCTCGGTCACAGAGGCAAAATACTAACAGGTGGGTGCGTGGTTGTTGATGGTTCTCTCTTACCAGCAGTGCTGTCAGTCACGTCAGGAGTAATGCTTTGGAGGAGTTTCAGATCAGTGGTGTTTACTGAATAATTATGATGATTACCACGGTAGTCTGAGGGTATGAGAAGAACAAAGATTTGGGGAGGAGAGGATAATTTTAATTAGCTGTAAGATTGTTTACAATGCAGCTTTTGTGGGTCACTGATGATGGTCATGGAGGTGGTGGCTGAGATACTGTAATGGAAATTATTTCATTCTAGAATTGAAGCCCAAATTGCCCTCTGACAGTCTTAGTCAGACTAGTGAATCTGTGAGCATACAGCTTCTTAAAACGGAAGACAGTTAATTCCAGGGAGAGCCTGTTTGGAAGTTTCAGTAGTTTGGGGGAAGAGGCCAGATGGGGGCTGGGGACATCAGGGATGGGGGCTGTTTCTGCCCCCAGCCCTTGTCCTGGTGCTGATACCACAAAAAATTGGTTCTAAGAAAACTCTCTGCGACCTGTTTTGAGGTTTTAGAAAGTCGGCATTCTTTGTTTGATGTCAGGCAACACCTAGAAATTTTGGTTTGTGCTGAGGGCTTCGCGCTCCCTTCTTATCTAGTCCTAGTCCATGCATATTCATGACTTAATTATCATAGCTGCTTAGTCATCACGCATGTGCCTTTGGGCTTTTGGGTGGTCTTCGGTGGTGGTCAGAGGCTTCTCCCTCCTATATCCTCCTCTTTCCTTTACCCTTTGCTTGAGCTCTTGTTCACACATGCCCAGCAGTCATGTTTACGTAGTACCAGTTCCCACTGATTTCACTCCTCCGCTGTTGCTGCCCGATGCGATGCCTAGCTGTCCCCCCAGCCAAAGTACCACAACGTCTGAGGCAACAGCTTAAATGAGAAACCACTTACTGTTTCTAACTTATTCTGAAAGGCACCAGTGCTCACAGCTGGGAATGGGTTTTGCAGAATCTTTCTGGAAGGAGCCAGATGTGGGACCTGTGACCAAGCTGGGGGAGAAGGAGCACCCTTGGAGCAGTCTCAGGACATGCATCAAACTTGCCTTCAAATCAGCTCTTCCCAGCTGGACGCTGCCTGGGAGTAACTTGTAGCGTTGCTGTTCTCCTTCAGGAAGCACAGCACACACCAAGCACAGCCAGAGCTGCGCCTGTGCCAGGAGAAGGCTTCAGGCACCACCGGAGCTGATGACAGTTCCCGGCAGCTGTCCAGCTCAGGAAGATGCAGGTGAGATGCCACAGAGGGGACACAGACTGTTTGTCACTTCTCTTGTGGCAACAGAATTTACCAGCAGAACGCAGGCAGAATGAACGGGCTTTTGAGGCCAAGAAGTGCATCAAAGAGCTGGCATAGTCATGATGACAGCAGAGGGAGAAGGAGAGGCAGGTGACCTGGCTGGGACGATACTTCTGAGGTAACATCTGCCACACAAACACAGAGACAGAGAGGCAATGGGAGGTCACGGAGTGGGTGAGAAAGGTGCCTGGGAGAGGGGAGAGCACCAGGAGATGGGAGAGAGTGATGGAGATGGAGGTGAGAAATCCAGGGTGTTGGGAAAGCAGCGCCGCTGGCCCTGGCGAAGTCCTGAGCCATCAGCAGGAGCCAGTGATGCTTTGTGCAGCTGTTGAATGGGTTCAGGCTTTAAATGTGTCCCACCCGGTACACCTGCTTCCTTTTTCATTGCAGGTGGTATTTGGAGTTTAATACTTAACATTTTTTTAAAAGCAAAACAAAAAAGCAAACAAACAGCTGGGCAATCTTTTTTTTTTTTTTTTTTTTTT
>NW_010120457.1:0-11240 GCF_000699245.1 Pterocles gutturalis
AAGCAACACGTCACCCCACCCCCCGCAACATCCTATGAATTTCTGGCACCCGCAAACATGCCCTGAGGGTCCAGATTGCTGTGAGGTGCTCCTGGCCTGGCCCTGGCCCTGCTCTTGCCTTGAGCAGCACGAGCTGGGAGCAGGACGGAGTTGCCCCAAAGGTCAGCGCTTGGCTCCCTCCACAGGCAGCCACAGCAGAGCAGGTCATTTCCAGACCCTGTGCAGGTTCATAAACTACCTCCTCTCCTTATTTATTTTTTCCTCACAGTTTTTGAGAGGAAAGTGCAATTGCATTTGCTGAGCAAAAAAGGCAATGGTTTTCCCCTGGTGCTGGTACCCTGGTGGGGTGCCTGGAAGTAAGGCTGTGTGGCCATAGCGGTGACAAAAAGGTGACACAGGCATAGCCAGCAGTGGCAGTTCCTGAGTCAGTGGTTGTGGAGGCAAGGGAAGCCCACTCAGGCAGCAGTTCTGAATGCTGCAGTTGGGTTGTCACAGCCACAGACAGCTCCATATGGTGGCCTCACTTCAGGCAGGAGGGACATGTGCCTGTCTCCAGTCCAGCTTGGGCTCTTCTCCTTGCTCCACAGCCTCCTGACAGATCTGGCGAGCCCGTGCTGTAGACTGATTCTCTGATCTCAGCTGGCAGAAATGCAGTTTGTCTTTCTCTGTCCTTAAACACCTGTACCTATTTTTTCTTCTTCCTTTTTTTTTTTTCTTCTCTTCGTTCTCAGGTTTGCAGCCTCAGGATAAAAGCAAGGATCTGTACTGGTTTTAGAGCTGTCCTTCACTCTTCTTCCCTTGGCTCTCCCCTGTAGATCTCTGCATGTTAGACATGGTGGCATTCAGAGCTGAAATCGGGTCAGTTTGTAACAGCTTCTGATCTTGGTTTGCAGCTCGCCGTTACTCCTTCTGTGGTGGATCCCTTCTGAGCTGATGTGCTGACTCAAAGGCTCCCAGATCCCCCCTTGCCCTTTTCCAAGCCCACCGTGGCGCTGCAGCTCGCGGAAAGACAACAGGACTTAAAAGGACCTGGCATTGCAAGGATGGTACTTGAGACCTATTTCGGAGAGGAAAACCTCCTGTTGCAAGAGGAGAGCCAAAGATGTGGAACTTCTATTTAAGCAGACCCCACACACAGAACTGCAGTCAGACTACTCTAAAAGAGTCAAATGACGTCATGGACGGTGATGCAAAACCACTGGCCTTCGTACAGGGGGCAGAGGAAATCCTGGGTTTTTTTTTTTAGTGGTGTGAATATTTTTTTATGGCAGCAAAAATTATTTCTCAAATGCAAACATGGGAAAGCTACTTAGCAGTTTTGAACTGGATTTTTACTTTACATCATAGAAAAGTAAAAAAGTGAAGAAACTGGAACTCACAAAAGTTTTTGGACTATCAAGGAACTGGGCAGATTTTTCAGCTTTGCAGTTGTGAGTGGCAAGTGTCTGGCCGGGGCCACCTGCCCTGGGCTTACAGAGATGCAGCTGTTCCATGTACAACTGCTCAAACCCCAGAAAGACGAAAACCAAGAGTTTGGCACAATATTTGCATTGGAGATATAACAGTTGTTTGGTTGTGGTTTTGGTTTTGTTTGGCTTTTTTTTACAAGAAACATTTTCTGGTGAAAGTAAAACCCTCTTAAAGCAGGGGGAGGAAGGAAACCTGTGAAGAATGGCTTGCCCTCAACCCACAGCCTTTAAGGGGAACACCAGAAGGAAAATCCCCTGATGGACAATAGGTCTGAGTTGCCTCTAACATTTCTCATTGTCTACTTGTTGCTGTCATTTTGTCACTTTAATAGTTGTTTTGTTTTGGTTTTTTGAAAGGGGGAATAAGATATCTATTTAACAATAGGAAAGCTGCATTAAAGGTGTCTCCTTCTTTCACCCTGTGTGCTTTTATGAAGAATTAAAGCTACATAAAAGAAATGAGGCAAACTGGAAACTTCAGGATGAAATAGGAACAATACCTGTCATGTGGATGAAGTGAATTATTTTATTACTTTGCATTAAAGATAAATAGAAATCCTAGCAGTTGAAAATATTTTCTCAGTGAGTAAAAAGTACAGTGATAAATACAAAAGATAAGAAAATGCAAGATTGTTGCAGTGCTGTGTTTTAGTGTATGATCTATCTGTAAGACAGGTTAAAGTGAGGGTGCCGCTCCGTAATAACAGGAGTTTCTTCATAAAGCTGATGGAAGAGGGGACTGTAGCATTAAGCATTGCTATTGCACTGGTAAATTAAAATGCTGTTACAGGGCAATGAATAATTAATGAAACAGTGCAGAAATGGTCCTATACTTAAAAGCTGATTTTTTAATAGGCAAAGTATCTGA
Source organism: Pterocles gutturalis (assembly GCF_000699245.1). Classification (NCBI taxonomy): domain Eukaryota; kingdom Metazoa; phylum Chordata; class Aves; order Pterocliformes; family Pteroclidae; genus Pterocles; species Pterocles gutturalis. Next base: position 2,338 of record NW_010120457.1, read on the forward strand.
TCCCAGCACAACCTTGTTTTGTTTTGTTCTGGTTTTTTCTTAATGTAACGTCTTTGAAGGCTGACAAAGTTCAATGTGTGTAAGAGGAGAGTCTTAACATTACCCTTCTGACACTAGGAGAAGCAGTAGAAAATGGGCTTCTGTGCTGTGGTGAGAGTTTTTGCCTTCTAACACTCTCAGATAATCTAGCGTCATGCTCACCACATGTCAGAAATGGAGTTATGAATATCCAAAACTCTCTTCTCCTAGGTTTTAGCTCAGCAATAACACCTTTTCTGGGAAAGAATGGGAATCCTAATAGTAAGAGTATGATGAAGTGGTGTGAGTAGATAACTGTGAGAAGCTGGCAATGAGCAATGTGGGCAGAGCATGCCCATCCAGAGCTCAGCAAATGGCAAGAGGTGAATTGCCATGATTCCTTCAGCCAGACGTACCCGTGAGCATTTCACCCTCAGCCTCCAATTAGCCAGAGCCCAGACAAGCTGTAAAGGGCAAGGGAAGGATGCCAGAATTTATATTACTGGTTAAACCAAAAATGGTCTGTCTATCAAGAAAGAAGGCAGCAGCACTTTGAAGGAGAAAAGTAACTAAAAATGGCATTTAACTTTATTACTGCAGAGTCTTGGAGGTAACAGGATCATTCTGGGAGCATTTGCCTGCTGGCTTTTTTAGGATGTTTTAAAGGTTGGTTTTTATTTGTTTGGTTTTTTTTAAAAAAAGATTAATCTGGCTCTAGCACTGGTTGTGCTTCACTTCAGTTGTTGCTTTTTTCTTTCTCCCCAATTGTTGCTTTTTCTTTCTCTCCCCCCTTGCCCCTTCCTCTGCAATTCATCATGAGGAGAGCTGGGCAATACAGCCCAAATATGTTTGGAAATATTAATGTAAACACAAAACAGTCACTTACTTCATTGGCATTTGCAATTCATTTTGACTGTGAATGTTTTCAAGGATGAGAATTTATGCAATGAATACATGAATATTGGTTTTGACATTTGTTCTCCAGGTACTATTTTCTATTGCTGCATTGTGAAACCATCCAACACCAAAGTTTGTGGCTCAAAGTGTTAGATGCTATGCAAACAACTTTTAAAAAATGCTCCTATGAAGGTGGACTGCAGTCTGAAAGTGCACGTGCCTTATTTTGGTGAATTCTTGCATAGTTTTGCTCACTCTGTGTTACCCTGGCTCCAGGGGGACTGCTAACAGCACCTGCCTCTAAGGCTTGTCAGCGAGTCTTTGTAGGACTGGAGCAACAGCTTCAGCTCCTAACACCGTAACAGTACAAATAACCTCGGTGCCATTTCACAAGTCTGTTTTATTCCTCTTTGCATCATATATTAATTGCTTTATCATGAATGCTTGCAGGAAGTCTGGAAATGCAAACGGAAGGCTTCTTACATGTTCCATATGTCTTCTCTGTCATATGCTTGTCCCACACCCAAAGAGCACGGCTGCAAGTTCCCAGTCCTGCAGCCTGCAGAGCAGATCCTCCCGCTGCCCCTTTCATGAGTGCAGTGCAGAGGTTAGCACCGGCTTGTGCTCTCTAGCTGTCTACCTGCCGAACAGACCAGCATGGCTGGGACAGACAAACACAGCTCCTGACCCATTGGTGCAGAGCCCAGGGAGGGAGGCAGAGGGGCAGGATCTGCTGCAGAGCACAGCAGTGCTGGGGATAGCGAGAGTAGCTGCTGCCACTGAGTGAGAGCAGTTCGTAAGAGTTTGCAGAGTGAGCTCTGAGCATATTCACTGCACCACTGCAGACATTTATTTCCCATTCTGAAAAGAACTGAAACTTAGCAAAGTGTGAAGGAATACCTTTTTAATCAACTCTGAGGTTAACGGTGATCTGGCAATGAAAGGATGGACGTGGAGATGGGACACAGTATTTGTGGTCACAGTCTCCACTTTATTTTAATGAGTGTTTCGCTTCAGTACAGCTGCAGTTGCAAGAACGCAGCACTGAGTTTTTTAGCCACATACATACGTGCCCCTGCACTTACAGGCTAGTGTTGGTGAGCTTTAGGGTGAAGTTCCTTATTTCCTGCCTCCTTTTCCAGTGGGTTTTCCATAGGACCCCCCAGCACAGGAGGAGGAGGGGAGGAGAAGGTGAAAGAAAGTCTGAGTAATCCCCTGCACCTCCCCTGGACTCTGTGCTGCCTGTCTCTGTATCTGCCCTGTCTCCTCCTTGGGTCAGGAGGGACTGCCGTCCCTTCTCGCCTTCCCTTTGAAGTCCTATTTAGGTTCACGACAAGCTCTAGCGAGGGCTTAAACATTGGTCCTTCCTAGAAGGGAGCAATATGCTGCTGCTGGCTTTGGATGCACTAGGGTTCTCTGACTGGCAGTTCTCATGCATCTTTTTCTGGGCAAGGGTTGTAATTAACGTGCCCTTTTGATTATAGAAGGGCGAGCCAGCTCCTCTGGGGGATTGCGGTGTCCTGGCTGGCTTCCCTGGCCTGCCACCCAGAGGAGCAGTTGCAGCAGGGGAAGGCGAGAGGCTTGTGGTGTGATTATTTGGAGAAATGAGGTATTGATTTTGCAGGTTAGGGAATTCTGCATAGGGAAATGGGAAGAGGGGATAGTTAAAATAAAAAGAAAAAAGGGGGGAAAAAAGAAAAAGGAAAAAGAAAATAAAAAATAAAAAAGGAAAAAGAGAAAAAAGGAAAAAGAGAAAAAATGAAAAAGAAGAAAAAGATAAACAGAAAAATTAAAAAACAAGACAAAGAAAAAGAAGAAAAAATAACAAGAAAAAAGAACAAAAAGATAAAGAAAAAGAAAGAAGAAAAAGAAAAAGGAAAAGCTTTACTTCAGTCAGCCCCCATGCTTTAGGGTTACAGTTTTGGGAACCTTATTGTTGATTTAGTTCCCAGCACAGTTAGACTGTTCTCTAACCGACTGAACTGGCAAGCAGCTCAGGCTAGCAGGGCCCTCCTGTGCATGTCCATCTCTAATCATGTCAGAGGAGTTACCTTTGCAAGGCACCTTCTACTGCCTCCATAGCCAGGCATAATCCCTGAATCATGTGCACCAGAGCTGTGAGTGCAAATTGTAAGGGACCCTGCCATATCTTCCCTCCTCCTGCCCCTGCCCTCTCTGTGTCAGGACCTGCAGGAGAAGGGGAGGGCCCTCGAGGAGCCCGTGCAGGGGTGCAGGGTGCGAAGGCACGTGCCCCTGGGCCCCACACACATGCACGGGCACCTCCCTCTGTTGTGCTTGGGTGCAGCTCACAACAACACAGGCTGATGGAGGGCTGGAGCATCTCTTTAGGGATGTGTCAGTTCCTTATTTACATTCATGGCAAATGTAGGGTAAATACCAAACAGAAGAGTTGTCCCACTAGAAGATGTCAGACCACGCTGGACATTACTGAGGGTGCTCTGCCTGCCCGCTACGTGGCACATTCCGTCCTGCTGGACCTGGCCCAGGGCCAGCTGCAAGACACCCTCCTTGTTCATCACAACCCCTGGACAGTTTTGCTTCTCCTCTCCTCGACTTCTGGCCCCAGCCCTGATTCTGCATCTCATCCCCTCTGTTCTCCTGACTCACCCAGTCTCTTCCCTCTGCACTTACTTCCCTGGCCCACGCTGCACTAATGAGGAGCAGAGGAGCAGCATTAGGAGGGACACAAACTTTCCCATCAATGTTGTCTACATGGAGTTGAAGCATGAGTATTTATATGATAAACAGAATTGGACAAATGCAGACCCTCTCTGGAAGAGCAGCACATGGCCTCAATCTTGCACCATACCCCTGTGGTAGGAACCAAGCCCTAATCCCCAATCCAGTGGAACAACTCCTTTTTTTCTACAAGTGGAGTCCTAAAGAGCTGTGACAGCCCCAGTTGCACACAGACACAAATGATTATTCTCTCTTGACAGACCTGCACAGCTCCCTCCTTGTATTTAACTGCAGTCCCAGTGAGCTGGATCAGGAAAGAGACACTTGATAGCTGCTCTTTCCGTGGTTGAAATATTTGTGAAGTTAGCACATAATCTGAAAGCAGAAGCTAATAAATTATAGGGTGCTAATTGGGGCCGGAGTGGAGCCGTCAATCATATTATCCTAAACACACAGAGACCCTCATAACCTAAAAAGGCAAGAGAGCCTCCAGGAACAGCTCCCAGTTGTCACTAGCCATGACCTCCACTTCAGGGAGAGCACAGAGAGTCAAGGCAGAGAGTTTATTCTGCTAAGAAAATGCAAATCCCGTGTTCAGGAGGGCACTTGTATTTGGTTTTGTTTGCCCTCTTTGGGAGTATATTTCGCAGGACACCGTATTGTTTTGCTCTTCCACTTAACTTGCCACTCTTGCAATTTTAAAAAACCATGTAAACCAGATGAGAATTTGCAAAATTTCATATTTGCATAATCCTTAGAGTAACAGTCATAAGTTTTTAGTCACAGTCCAACCTCTTTGCATAAAAGCTTCTCCTTTTTTGCTTCTCATGCCCCAGAGACATATATACAACTTCGAAGCTGCGGGAGTCTATGATCTAAGCCAAAACACAACTGTGCAAACACAGCAGCAACAGGGAACTTGCAGCTCCGGTCGCTTTGTCACCACATTTTCTTATATTGCTTCCATCAAGATCAAGTATTTTACTCATCATATAGCATAAAATGGAATCAAAGAATGCTGAAGAGGTTTTTAGTAACATTTTTCCCCAGAAATTCATTGCTGTATGGAGACAGGTAGGCATTTCAGAAAGCATTCCCTGGAGAAAAGATCTGAAAAATATTAAGAGTAACCCAAAAGTGAGGAATGGGAAGGTTTGATTTTGGTGGCAGTATGACTACTGCATGCAGGCCTGACCACTGAGCTACAGTAAGATCAAACCTTTTTCCTGGTGACACCTCACTCAGCCCTTAGTGGCCACCTAAACTTACTGCTGCAAGACCACATCATTAAGTGTACAAAGACTTTTAAAGATATGTCTAAATGTGTAATTTTTCCTTCATTTTTGATGCCTGTATTAATTATTTAATGCCAACGTTGAATGCTGGCAAGCAGTATGACTAGTAGTCCCTTTTCAGCCCCCTTCTGTGAAGAGAAATGACAGCGTCTAGCCTGGTGATTCTGCCACTAAAGCCAAGAGCCATCTCTGAGTGGGGTAGGCGAGTGGACGTCTTTGACAACTGACTGTGGTTTAACATGGCCACTGATTTTGTTTTAGTAGATTCAGGTAGAGTATGACTCTTTGTGCCTTAAGCAACAGACTCAAAAATTATGGAGTGATACCTCTGTTAAGATAACAAAGACTATGTCAGCAGACAGACTGAGGAAAGGACGAAACTGGCAAGGTCCTACTTGAAGAACACAAGGCTGCACTGTGTATGTAGGTTTTCATCCTTTGGGATGTGGTAATGTCAGACAGAAGAAATACAAAGATGTGAGAGAAGATATTCTCATAAAAAGTTAATTCTGTGACTCCCAGACTTCTGCCCCTCTTGCTTCTCTGTAAGTGAAAGCTAAATATGTTTGTGACTGGAAATTACTGAGAACTTACCCATGGTCAGCCCTCCCGGAAAGGTGTGAAAATTGGATATGTGAAGAGAAACACACCAGGAGATTAATCATAGTGAGATTTTGGTGCTACAAAATGATGCTAAAACTCCACTGAGTTTCCTACAGGACAGACGAAGAGGTAACTGCAGTTGCTTACTGTACTGCATAGGACAACAAAGGTGCTTCAGTGGCCTCATCCCTAATGAACACTAAGTGACTTGTACTCTCAGGGAAGATAAGAGAGGAAAAAAAGAAGGAAAAAGATCCAGATATGTCAACATCATTGCAAAAGGGATTGGTCTCCCAACAGAGAGTGGCTATTTTACAGCTCCATTCTTACCATGAAAGATAGAAGGCAGTGATGAACGTCCTCCAAATGGAAGACGTCATCTGAAGAAGTAGTTAACACATTATAAAAAAGGTCATTTTATACAGCGGTATCAGTCATGTCACTGGCAATAATTACAATATTTTTGGCATCATCACTTGGCTTTGCTGCACTGGGTTTCTGGCTATTTATTAGAGTTAAAACATAATGCCAGTTAGAGGTGCCAAATATCATTATAAACAGACTCATGATCGTTTGAAAAATCCACCTGGTATGTGAGCTCCTGCAACTCACCCCAGTGTGTGTGTGTGTAAGAAAAACTTTCAAGAATCAATTAAAAGAAATTAAGGTGAACTATAACTTTTTAACCCCCAACAGACCTGTCAGGGCTATTTTACATTATTTTCTGTAATTACTATTTTCAGTTCCGCTATAGCTGAATTAAGATCAGCTTTGTGTAGAAAGAGATAAATTTGAATCTAGAAGAAAGCTTGCTTTCACAGTTCTTATGAAAATGGATAATCCTAAACCTGTATCACAAAGAATCTGTTTCCCCTGGTTGTGCACAGTAGAGCCACACTTGAGGACTCAAACCATCATAGGCAGTATGCCACAGATATCAAAGAAAAAGGAAAAAAAAAAAAAAAGAATAAAACTGGAGACATTAGTCAATTGAAATAGATGGTAAAACTTTCTCTGCTGAAAGCAGCTGGGGGAAGCAAGGGTGCCGGGGGAAGCAAGGGTGCAGTGGCACTGCTGTAAAGAGCTTTGTGCCCTTCCGTACAAGCAATGAGGGAACCAAATTTTGAGGGACCTTGTGATCTGGAGGATCTTATTAATCTCTTTTATCTAGAGTACCAGGAAAGCTGAGGAACAACAACTTAAGTCTCAGCCCTGGGCCCTGACTCAAGCTTCTCAGATAAGCAAGGCTGTGGTGAACTCAGCTCTTGCCTTTCTTTTACCTGACACTTACTAGTTTTTGCAGGTAAAGAAGACTAATAGAAAGTTGCATTAGCAGTGCAGCTGCACAACATTTTACCTTTCTCATGGTCATTTTAAAGTTCCCCAAATCTTGGGATGTTGCCATTGAATGACTGACAATAGTCTCCCAGAGAAGATGAGAGCTGAATGCTAAATATAAAAAAGGCAAAGAAATAATCTTGACCTCTCACATTTTTCAGTCCTATGTGATACAAACAAACACATCTTTTGCCTTCCATATCTCAAAAAAAATCCTCTTTTCAAGCTGTATAAGTTTTCTCTTCTGAGATCTTGACAACCATGTTCCTGTAGCTCATGTCAAACTGATGAGCTTCTCCCCCTGTGGCACATGGGCATAAGTGAGTGATCCCGCTGAAGCCTGGTATGCCTTACAGCAGCAGCAACACACTGACTTTCTGTAACTTTGACCCAGTAAGGAATCAATATTTTTGTCATAAAGCATTGGGTTTTCCTTTGTAGGATCTTGATTGTGGTCCCGAATGGAAAGCATGAGGTACATGGGTTTTAGATAGATCTGGTCGTCAGTATGCGCCAGCTCAAAAACTCCTGCAAGTAACCCTGAAAACCAGAAATGCACTGATGGTCGGGTGTTACCACCTGCTGTAGGCCAAGGGGACTGAAGATAGCAGACCTAGAACTGATGCCACTGAAAATGCTGCCTTAGTAAATAAGTAGCATCTGCCCTGGCCCTTCACATTTACAAAATACTTTAAAAACTTTAATTAATCACCACAGCATTTGTGTTATGTTGTAGTAAATACTATTCATAGGTAGCAGTAAATATTTTTCATCCATTCATATGGATGTCAAGTCTGCAGCTGAGAGATTGAATAAGCCAGCTAAAGCCACATAGTATGTCCATGTCTATCCAAGCACGGCTCAGAGTTCAGTCACTGCCATTTGAGAGCCGAGCACTAGTGGGTTGCGTGTGGTATCACATCCTGAAACATGCTCACCATCGTCACTCAGTGATCTCGCCAAGTGTTTGTGCTGGCATCAAGGAACAAGGAAAAGCTTGAAACAGTAATGGGCTGTGACCCAGGGACTCCCCTAGGCCATCCCCTAATCAGTGCCTGGGGGCACACGTCTCCTCTTCCCAGGCAGGTTAGAGGTTGTGCTGGGTCTGTCTGGAATGGAGTTAATTTTCTTCATATCAGCTCATGATTTGTGACCAAAACAATACTGATAACACACTAATGTTTTAGCTATTGCTACAACGTGCTTGCACAGCGTGAAAGCCTTCTTTGCTTCTCACTCTGCACCCCCAGTGAAGAGGCTGTGGGCACACAAGAGGTTGGAAGGGGACACAATGAGGCAGGTGATTCAAACTAACCAAAGAGATATTCCACACTGTATAATGTCATGCCATAATATGGAGAGAAGAAGGCTTAGGGAGATTAGCAGTCTTTTGCTCAGGAAATGGCTGGTCATAGGTCTACCTGTCTCACTTCATCTTGAGAAGCTGAAGACATGGAGGCAGTTTCTCCACTGGTGTACATCAGTGTAGCTTAAAATATTTAACCTGATTTACAGCAGGTGAAGATTGGGTCCATCCGCTTTCTACTAGCCTGAGAATGATGCATTTGTTAAGAAACTTCTGTAACTGCTGACAGGAACCCCTATGCATTTATGATTCAGACTTCAGACATCACTTTCTCGTTCCTCCAGCTCCTGCAGAGGGAATCTTCTCAGGACAGGTTTCTCCTGTTATTTAAGTGACTTCCTCTGACTTACAAGGGAATCCAGCAAGAATTCCTTTTACTACATAGATATCATGCCCTAGACACAGTCTCACAGTACAACTTAAACGATGAAGGTAAAAATGCGCTATATTGCCTCTACACTTGAGGATGAGTCTCTCAGCAGTACGTCACACAAATGTGATCACAAGAACTGCTTCACTTTTACACTGTTACACGTTTAACCTTTCTCATATGTCAGGATAATTTTCTACCCTGAATACACCTTTCCTTTAAGTGATGTTATCACTGTTAAACCCCATTTACACTTATCTAAAACCTATAGCCTTGAAAGTCAACACACTTGAACTCAAGGCTTTCTTGACTCTTT
>NW_010120458.1:0-10044 GCF_000699245.1 Pterocles gutturalis
TATATGTGGCTGTTTATATTTTGCCATGGTTAGAAACTGCTCCCTGCACAAAGTGCCTGCAAGCATTTGTTATATATTATAGAATACAAAAAGCTCTTAATAAAAACGGATCCTTGTAACAAGCCATCAGAAAAACACTATAAGTAAATATTTGGTTATGTCTGTTTTATATAGCTGAACATGTTTTGATGTAAGTGGAGTTACTCCCAATCAATGTCAATCTAAGCAAGGAATGAATCAGGTGTCATAATTTTGAAGAGAAAATGATTTTTTTTTCGTTTTAACTGTCATGACTAACACTATACTTGTATAATGTTAAACAAACAAATAATAAATGCCACTTTATTAAACAAACAAACAAATAATAAATGCCACTCTGCAGCTCTATTACAAAAAAAAAATTAAAAAAAAAAAAAAAAAAGGTTGCCCTGCTGGTTTTGGTTTAAAAAACCCCTCCTTGTACACAAGAAAAACAGGACTTTTGTAATACTGATGGAGCAGTACTATCTGAATGCTCAAGCTATACTGCCTGGGTTTTAACTATGCAATAGGACTGTGCAAAAAAACTCAAAGGATTTTGATCTGAAGCTATTATAGATGCCCTGGACACCTCTTTTACATCTAGTGGAGCCAGTCAAGCAGATAAAAGGAGATAACTGGAAGTTTAGTGTGAATGATCTGGTTACGAATGCAGTGTTTTCCATCCACCATAGCTTATTCCAGATGCATTCCCTACAGAATACCACATGATTCAGAGTTAAAAGCTCTAATATACATTTGATCAATTTTAGTTTGTCACTTGGCAGAAAAGCTGTCAAACTGCCTTTAAACTAAGTTTCTCTTTATTCTAAAGTACAAAAAAGTAACACTTCAAATAATATGAGTATCAGGCAAAGTGAACTTATACTGTAATAGGGAGTGATGTAAGTAAAGCACCCCTGAGTACAGGTAATTGCAATGGGACAAAATAACAAATCTAGATGAATTCTGTCTTTCAGAAAAGCATTCATTTAGGTAGACAATAAAAAAGACCCTGCAGCAGCAACAGTGAAAACAATTCATTTTCTTAGCACATTTCTGAAGGTTTTGCAAACTAATTTAGAGTACTGCAAATCTCTCTCTGGTGCTTTGGCATTCCTCCTTTGCCCAATAGTCACACTGCTGCAGGGCTCGAGGAAGGTGAGGGTTCAGGAAGGGACAGGGTGATCCATAGGCAAAGGAGTGACAAAATACATTTGACAACAACATAAATATTAAAGGGAGATGGGACACCTGGGCTTTCAGTTGTTCCACTTTCAAAACAAATTTAGTTCCACATTTTAGTCTTCTTACTGGGGCATTCTTGGATATTACATTAAATTTATATTTTAAAAATAAAATACACAATTCCTGTGAGGGCCCTCAGGACTCCCAGAGGCCTGGCTATCTCTGCCTGGTCCCTCAGGACCCCCCCACTTGCCCATGGCTCAGGACCCCATGTCAGTCCCTCAGGGCCACCAGCCCCTGCCCTGGTGATGCTGCAGCAGGGCTGGTCTCCAGCTCCCCATAGCTGTGCCCTCCCCAGCCATGGTCACCACCTAACTGGGTCCACCCATAGGCTCATGTCCCAGCCCAGCTTCAGCCCGTCCCCATCCCCAAGGAAGTGCCTGATGCCCAAGGCAGGGGTTGCCCTGATGCCCCCCAGCTGCCCTGCTCCTGGCATGGGTGCTGCTGGTGAGGCCATGCCCTGCCCTGCCACCCCCCCCAGGGTTGAGGTGGGTGAGCCCGCCCCCTCCCCTGCCCCCCCCCCCAGGGTTGAGGAGCCTCTGACGGTCCTGGTGGCCTGACCCCAGGGAGCCAGTGGCCCTTGCTGAGCCCTTGCTGAACTCTGACAGTTCTCATGGCAGGGCATCATGTTTTCTCCACGTCTGAAATGCAGGTAATTTCAGTAAGTCCTGATTTTAAATACATCTGGTCACCTCAGATGTTATCAACTGGCTAGGTGCTTTGTGAACTAAATTTGATAAAATCTTACCTGACCTGACCCTGGTTTGAACGGTAAAACTGAGAAGAGTTTCTTAGTGCATAAAGTAGTTGGCCCATGATGGAACATGGTCAGAGACAGTTCAGATGTCTGATTGAAGAGAAGTCACGACAGGGAAGGCAGCCTATCCAGCAGGTCCATCCCTTGGGCAAACTTGTCTGTCCTTCAAGATACAGCCAATCTGGAGACGTGGGTACCAGAAAAGTGGACAATAAGATGGGTGGAAAACTGAGTGGGTTGCCATGCTCAAAGGATAATGACCAACAGTACAAAGTCCAACTGGTGGCTGGTGACTAGCAGTGCTCCTCAAGGGTCAATGGCACATCCAGTCCTGCTTCATGTCTTTATGAATGGCATGGGTAATGGGATGGAGGGTCAGCAAGTTTGGGGATGCTACCAGATTGCAGGACAGGGCTCCTTATTCAGAGGGACCTGGACAAGCTCAAAAAGCGAAGTGTCTTGAACCTCAGGAAATTTAGCGAATGCAAAGTTTTGCACCTGGGATCCCATGCAGCAAAACAGCCCAGCTAGAAAGCAGCTTTACAGCAAAAGGCCAGGCACTTCTGATTGACAACAAATTAGACATGATTAAGAGTGTGCTCTTGCATCAAAAAAAAGACAGTCATGTTCTAGGATGTATTAGCAAGACTGGAGGCCACAGGGTGAGGGAAGTGATTCTTCCCCTTTAATTGGTGCTTGAGAGAATGCATCTGGAGTACTGTGTCTAGTTTTGTGTCCTCAGGACAAGAAAAAGATTGACAAACTGGAGCAAGTCCAGAGGAAGTGTAACAAAATGGTCGGGCAGCTAGAACACATAACATAAACACAGGGTGAAAGAGATGGGTTCATTCCCCCTGAAAAGGCAGAGGTTAAGGGAGATCTCATGGCTGTCTACAGGCATCTGATCAGAAGACACAAAGATGAAGGAGATAGAGTCTCTCAGAGGTGCACAGTGGAAGGGCAATGGACACAAATTGCAATATGGGAAATTCTGACTTGTTATAAGGAGAAAAAAACCCACTGTGCCAGTGGGCAAACTCTAGAACAGATTACCCAGAGAGGGTACAAAATTTCCTCCCTTGAAGACTTTTAAAACCCAACTGGATGCTCCTCTGAGCAATCTGATCTAACTGGACCTGCTTTGAGCAGGGAGGTTGCATGATATGACAAGAGGTCCTTTCTATCTTATGCGTTTTCATAATTTCATGACTGATCTCAGTTTACCACCTGCGCTGATGGGAAGCAGAGATCTCTGAGACAATGTAAGGCTTGGTGGATCTATTTTTAATGCATTGCTGTCAGAAATATCAATGATTCTTTCATTACGTGACTCAGTGAGTTGCAGTCAGCTCAATGTCACATCATCTCTCTTGAGCTTTAAAGATTAAGTAGGATGTATATAATAAGAGAGCAATTATTTGCTTCACGAAGTCACTTCAGCCGCATTTACCACAAATATAGCAATACTGACTTGCTAGACTGCCATGTTTTAGGGGATTTAAAGAATTGTTTTAAATAATAAATAGAAAATCAACCCAAAGGCAATTCTGGAGACCTGTTTTTTTTTTCAAATCTAACACAACAACAAAAATCAGCGTTCTGATTCTTAAAAATAATCTTGCTCTTGCAAAATACTAAGTGTGGGAAAAGGGCTAACAGCATGTTAGAACACTCTTTTTAATAGCACTAATGACAGAAAACAAGTTTCTGTGTTCCACATGCACTGTAGAATGGCAGAAAACTCTGCACTAGCCAGAGTCACTGCAGGAGAAGGGTGGAAAAAGAGCTAAAGGAGAGAATTTACAGCTTCCTTTGTCAGCTCTAGTAAATCTATCCTTGGTAAGTGAGAAGGAGCATGTGTCTTTTACTGAATAGAGAAACCTCACAAGACTGAGAAACTACAATCACAAGGTAGACCAAGGTAGAGAGGAAGGGTTCTGGGTCACAAAGTCCACTCTTTTCTATCTGGAACAATTGTGTATAATCCCTATCAGAAATTTAAGCAGTCTGAAAAGGTTTAAAAGACTATCATCTTCAAGCATGACTTGTTCCTAACTGATCTCATAGTTTGACCTCATCCTTCAGTGTTTTTGCAGGCAGAGCCCAAGATTCTGCTCTGTGGATTTCTGAGTAAATACACACTTTAGCACTTGATTTAATGTCATTAAATGTGTTTCAGTTGTGACCAAAGGTAAATTTCAAATGATGCTCAGCATATTCATCTGTTGTGGCAACTCATGAGCAGAAAAACTCTCCCTTGCATTACTTAGTTTTGTTTTAAAGAAATATTTTGATTTTTATTTTAAATTAAGCAAAAATGGCAACTACCAATCATACAAAGAAAATTTTGTAAAGGCAGTTGATTCTCATGATTTCTCCAAGCGCTACTTTGAGTCACTGAATCAGTCCTTCAATATTGACAATTTCCAGCCAGTGAATTGCCAATGAAATACATAGATGAATGTGATGCTTTTATCTATTTGTCACTTGATCCAGCACGCTCTGTAACTGCTTGCTTTGGTATAGGCACAGTGGGTTCACCCCAGCCTCTGATGAAGAGGGATGGTGCCACTACAGTGAAACTGATCTGAAGCACTGAGCTGACATGAAGCTCATGCAGGTTCCAGCCTATTACATGTCAGAACAGTAATTTTCTTCCCTTGATGCTTTAAATCTGTTTTTCCACACAACAGTTTTACCAGCAGCAACTTATGAAGTTCAATGTCTCTATACTTAACCTTCCTAAAAAATAAATTATAATTAATACTATAATTTTCTAGAAAAGTAGTCAGAAATCTGGTCTAAGAAAAAAAAGCAAAACAACAACATACTCTGTTGGGTGGAACATGCATTGAGATTACTTAAAATGGATAGACGGAAAGGGAATTGTCAGAAGAAAGGTTGAAAATTTCCTTAGTCTTGACTCATCAGACTCTGTAAAAACCTTTAAGCAATCCGATAGTGTCATTATCCTCAATTTTGCTTGAAGTTAAGCACATCATTAGGTGTTTTGCCAGTTCTGTACAGTCTTGAGGTGAGCTGACCCTGGCTGGATGCCAGGCGCCCACCAAAGCTGCTCTATCACTTCCCTCCTCAGCTGGGCAGGGGAGAGAAAAAATAATGAAAGGCTCATGGGTCAAGATAAGGAAAGGGAGATCACTCACCAGTTACCATCATGGGCAAAACAGACTCGACTTGGGGAAATTAGTTTAATTTATTACTAATCAAATCAGAATAGCATAACGAGAAATAAAACCAAATCTTAAAACACCTTCCTCCCACCCCTTCCTTCTTCCTGGGCTCAACTTCACTCCTGATTTCTCTACCACCTCCCCTCCAGTGGTGCAGGGGATGGGGAATGGGGGTTGTGGTCAGTCCATCCCACGTTGTCTCTGCTGCTCCTTCCTCCTCAGGGGGAGGCCTCCTCACACTTTTCTTTTCCCCTGCTCCAGTGTGGGGTCCCTCCCACAGGAGACAGTCCTCCAGAAACTTCTCCAACATCAGTCCTTCTCATGGGCTGCAGTTCTCCCCAAAATGCTCCAGCGTGGGTCCCCCATGGTGTCACAAGTCCTGCCAGCAAACCTGCTCCAGCCTGGGCTTCTCTCTCCATGGGTCCACAGGTCCTGCCAGGGTCCTGCTGCAACACAGGCTTCCCATGGGGTCATGTCCTCATTCGGGCATCCACCAGTTCCAGTGTGGGGTCCTCCCCAGGCTGCAGGTGTATCTCTGCTCCCCTGTTACCTCCATGGCTGCAGGGCACATCTGCCTCACCATGGGCTGCGCCACGGGCTGCAGGGAAACCTATGCTCTGGTGCCTGGAGCACCTCCCCCCCTCCTTCATTGACCTTGGTGTCTGCATAGTTGCTTCTCTCCATGTTCTCACTCCTCTCTTCAGCTGCTGTTGCGCAGCAACTTTTTCCTCTTTTTGACTACATTATCCCAAAGGTGCTAGCATCATTGCTGATGGGCTTGGCATTGGCCAGTGGCAGGTCCATTGTGGAGCCAGCTGGCATTGTCAGAGATAGGGGAGGGTTCTAGTAGTCTCTCACAGAAGTGACCCCTGTAGCCCCCCACTACCAAAACCTTGCCACGCAAAACCAACAAAGCCTGTTTGAGTTGTTACTATAATTTGCTTATACACAGACACACACATTTATTGTTTATATTTAGCTATCTATGTCTCCATGTGTTTTATTTACACAAAACTTATAGTATTACTCAAAAATTATCCAAACAAAAGCCTTTGTTTCAATAATTTTTATACTGTATATCGACGATAATATACTTTCTATGAAGGCCCAGTTGGGAAAACTTCCATTTTTCTAGGTTGGGGTCATAACTGTACTAAACATGAGATTTTGAAAGAATAGCATGATCCCAGAGGGCATGGTCAAACTTCTTTTCCACACAAAGGAACACATTTGCTTGACCTTTCACAGTAGAAACTTTGAGAAAGTTGTTTAGCCTGGACAGCAATTTTCTTAATCAGTGTTATGAGATTTTCCAAAGGTACATTGAAACTTAAGTTATCTTTTTGGTTTCATAGATCAAACAGAAAATAACGAAATTTAAAAATGTTCCTGTTTTCAGCTCTGCAAACATGACCACTGTCCATTTATACACTGACCTCCACTATCAACTGAAGGACTGAACAACGCTCTGGGGCTGAACAGAAACTTGAAGTACTGGTATATTAGCTATTTCTACTGTTGCAATGAATGGATCCCGTCCCGTCACCACCCCCCACCCCTACTTTTTTTTTCCCCCAGCACAAACTTCAGAAATGTGCCAAGATTTTTTATTTTAAGAATAAAAAGAAATATTGTGACTATAAATCTTGAGCTGGTGCACTTTTCTTCACTGATCCTAGAGTACTGTTCCAGACCATGGAGCCCTAGCAAAACCAGAAGCCTTTCTTTTAAACTGATTTTAGTAGTCTTTTATCTTTAATACTTCTTTCCTACTCAAAATTTTGACATTGTAAAAGTTCACTTAGGAAAGCTTTTGCAATAAGATTCTGATGGTGATTAAAAAAATATTTCCTTATGGAAAGGAATCATGAGGAAAGAGATTTGAAGATCAAGTTACTGTAGATCAACAACTAGCTACTTCTGTACTTAGAATAGGTGTGCAGTGATTTTGTTTGTGCACACTTGCTTCATATTGATGGAGTTAGTTTAAGGAAGGGGATGATGTTGACCATCTGTCTATCTGTCTGTGGCTAACCCACCACACCATCTTCAATTATTCAGTAATATTTTTGGCACCTTTATCTACAACCTTCATAAGAAAGAAAATAAATTATTTTTTCACAGCAAAGGTCAAACATATTTCCAGGAGAGATGGCATTTCTTTGCACAGAAGTCATTCTATTAACTGAACCATAAGTTGGGTCTCAGTTTTCATTTATTTGCAGTCAATGACTGAATAGTTTCAAGCTGATTTCAAGAATATTACTACCTAATAAATACAAGAATCTAAGGCTTCCTTTTGTTTTGACATGTTGGAGAAAATTACAGAAACTTACTCTGAACTTTTTATTTTCTCCAGTTGTCCCTATGAATTATGAGTACCTAAGGTCTACAAATACTGGGGCACTTGTAAAGGTCCAAAATTTTATGAGCCCAAACAGAGATCCATTTTCAACATAGGTTTTTCGTCTCACATTTTATTCCACTGAGGTTGAAAATAATTTGTCTGCTCTGTTAGAAAATGACAAGATGTCAACACCATTTGCAAAAAAAACATCCAGTGACTTTGTTCTGTTCTAGGTCTAGGGAATTTTCTGCACTATTAGAAAAGTTGGCTTTGTGCACTGTAACAGCTAAAGTGCACTTGGCCTGCCTGAATGGTGGCAGAAGAAGTACTGCAAGATATTCTCTTAACCCTACTCAACAAAGAATAACTCCTGAAAAGTGAATTACCTAGTGATACTACTCAGCTAATTCAGATCAGGTTTTTCTTTCCTGGAAAATAACCTCTGAAGTTCCTTTTGTGACACCTATTTGCATCAATATTTTAAAGTGGTGCATAACTGTTGAGGGCACAGTAAATTACCCTGTATAGTACTTGTACTTTTCCTTACAGATTTATATTAAGCTACCAAAGAAGCACTAGGATCAATCAGTGCCCTCTGACTCATGTGCTATAGGCTTTCCCTGTGTTTTTTTTTGAGTGAGAACACTGATTTTTTTTTTGTTTTGTTTTTTAAATGTCCAATTTGGACTGAAAAACATCTAGTTAAGGGGAACCTCCTACATCCTTGGTGGAATGATGCTTGGACTGGTTACCCTCCCTGTTAGTAGTATGTATCCTATTTTTTGATATAAAATGTCTAGATTCTTTTTTCCACTTGTAGCTATTTGTTGGATGTTAGGCATTTGTCGGTCTGTCTAAATAGTCCTCTTCTAGCAATTTCCGGTTTTTCATGCAGTTACTAATATATTCCTTGGTCTTACTTTCATCAAGCTAAACATCTTTGAGCTCCTGGAGATAATTACTATTAGGGAATTACTACAATACTTAAGTCATTCAATAGGTCTTCTCTGTATCCTTCAGCTTATCAACATTGTTTGGGAACCATGGACCGTAGAACAAATTGCATCACGAGGCAATTCATTTGCCTTGCTACAAAGAACAAAGGGAATATGATCTTTCTGATACAATATAAGATCTTATTATATTTATGCAGCAGAGGAATGCATTGATTCTTTTGAAATAGGAGCTCATGTTCAGCTGATTACCTATTATTCATTTCTAATCCTTTTCAAGATTTTTCCATTTTTAAAATCTTTGTGGCATCTACAAACAACATTAATAATGATTTTTTGTTTTCTTACAGAGCATTGATAAAAATGTTTTGTATAATACAGCCAGGAACTCAGCCTTGCAAAACCAAGTAGAATATTCACTCTCCAAGAAGATTCCCATTTATAGTTACATTTTGAAACATATCAGTCAATCAAATTTTCATCTAGTTAATGTCTACAATGCTGATTTGCTGATGGCTGAGCCTCATTTTTAATAACCCATATCTGCAGAAAAGCACAGAAATTACTTCAGCAATGAACAGTTCTATTAATCTTACATTCTTATATTGTTTATCAGGTTCACAGAAGCCTCCTATAAAACTTTGGGGTATCTTTAAAAATAACTGCTGTTATTGAAAACACTGTTATTAAACCAGTATACTCACAGAAAAAAAAAAAAAAAAAAACAACCTCAAAACAACAAATTGGTTTCTCAACATCTGTTTCCTAGAGAAGTGTGATGAACAGTGGTGGTTTTATTATTAATATCATTCTGTACTGCCAATTCTATTACTGTTCTTGGGTCATTCTGATGGTCCTTTGAGTACTTAGCTCATGTCAATTAATCATATGAACTCCTAAAAATCAATAGCCAAACAATAAACCTCAGAATTTACCACACTGTGCTAATGCTTACTGAAATTCAACATAAAAGATAGAAGAATCGCACATAAATTTTAAAATTCTAGGAAATAAACTGTATAGATCCACTGATGTACTTTAGGTATTCCTTTTCAACACTATACTGCTTCCTGTTCAAATGGAAAGTAGTGTATTTTTAAAGTATTTATTGCATTAGGAAAATATTTCATTGTTTCCCAAAAACACAATACTTATTGGAAAAAAGCCTCTATTGGACAATTTCTCTTGGTTATTTTTGCTAGTTCTACCACCTATCCTGTACAAGGCAGTCCTATTTTTAGGATTATTTGAATTCTTCATACACAAAAAACCCTATTATTTTGTAATCAGCTGCCAAGTTATTTCTCCTTTTCCTTTTGCTTCCCTTATAATATTCTACAGTCCCAAGAACCTAAACTTTAAGATTTATGAGACTTTTCTGTTCTTTCATTTATTTGTCTTTTGTACTATGCATAATTCTACCTTCCTTCTAGACCATGTCATTTGGTTATTTTACCCAATATCATTGGCTTTCTCTGAAAGATCATAATTTTCTTTAAGTGGTCTTATCATAGAATCATAGAATCATAG
>NW_010120459.1:0-28900 GCF_000699245.1 Pterocles gutturalis
GCAGAGCCAGAAGAGAGCACCAAAACCGAGAGCAGAGCGAAGGCAAAAAAGAGAACACTCTTCCGGGTGTTCTTACCTATATACTGGGCATGACGTGCATGATATGGAATAAATCTTTGGTCAGTCTGGTTCTCAATCTTAACCTAAGAGCAAAACAGGCTAGCAGCTGGACTGTGTCTCTTTGCTTGTCTGCTGACCTTGGCAGCAGAACAAAACATTGTCTTTTATCAGCTCTTCTGAGCGTAAATCCAAAACACAGCCTCTTGCTAGCTATTTATGAAGAAGAGGGAGAAAGAAAAAAAAAATTAACAGAGTTAACTTTAAGCAGTCTGTGCTTAACCCACGACAGGGTGGTAAACAGATGTAAACTTGCTGCTCAGTACTTTGAGTTATCAAAATGGGAAGTAGTTCTGCTGTGGGAAAACCTTAGCTAGCTTGAAACTCACAGCTTGAAATAAAATGACTTTGCATCTTTTTGCGACACCTGTTAAAATAAAAGGTATATTGTGCCCAGAAAAAAGGAGCTTGTTTCTTATTTGCTTTTGTTTAGTGTTGGTATGTCAGTCAGTTCTTTGCCTGACAATAGTAGGTGTCATGCACAATGTGTATTGCAATATTTCTAGAAATATATTTTCCTTGTTCTATGATTCCCAAGGCTGTCTTTGCCCAGATCATTACAGCATCCTATCTGTGAGTGCTTTACAATACCACTGTTCTCCCTGTGGTGCATACTTGCAAATTAAAGTCATCCTGGGGTATAGCTCTTCTCTCTCTTGTGCTTAATGTTGGCTCATAATAAGAACCAGCCTATACAAGTCCCCAACCAGGAAAGACGCTCGAAGCTGTTGGTCTTTGCTCTGCATGACTGGATTGCTCTGAGCTACTCTATTTTGTGAGTTTGCCTTCATATTTCTCTTGCGACTATGTTTGTACTACTTCTTGTGTTCTCTTCCATATCTAACGTTTGTCACAAACTGATGTTTCAGTACTCTGCAAGTGAGAACCCACTGTACACTGGTTATTGTATAACAAGCTGGGTCTAGCTGCATAGTACATGTTCTCTCCTTCATTAAATATACACTTCAGCTATTTCCCCCCCCTTACTTTGCTTTGGGGGCTCTGTGTGTGTGTGTTTGAGCAGCAGAGTTGTGTTCTTTGAATGTAAGCTCTAAAGCTGGGACAACTGTCCCAAATTCACAACCATTGCCAAAAGGCATTCCAGAAATGTTCAGAATTTTTTTCCCCTCCCCTTATTTAAGTGACTTCCTATGCGTGTGGATAGGTGTTACTGTGCAGGCCAAATTTTCAGGGTAAAGTATTATAATTGTCAATAGGGATGTTTTTAACTTGGTCATAATAAAAAAGTGTAATACAGGCTCTGCTATTGAAGATATTTGTGCCAGAAATGATAGTGTCGGTTAGAGTTGTTTGAAGAGTTAACTTCCTAGTTCTGACTCTAGGTTGCCTGTTTCTAAACTTCTTGCTTTGGCACCTCTTTGGCAGTAGCAGTACCCGGTAATCTCTGGAAGAGGTCATCAGTAGCAGTGACCGTGTGCATGGAACTGCTTATATGCCATCTCTGCTTATTTTCCCCAAACTAAGATTTCAACTTTATACCTGCACGCTTGGAGAGCAAGTTCCCAATTCTGTGCGCCGTGTGTCAGTCTTTCCCTTGTGTCATAACCTGAAAGTGCAGGTTCTGTGTTGGCTGACTTCCTAGAGCTGTTCAGGTGTCAGGCTATCTTTTACCCATGCTCATGAGTGAGGTGTGCGGCTCTAGGCTCTGCTATGTAGTACCTAGTGTTTGTTTATATACCAGGCTTTGGAAGCTGAAGGTGCTTGGAATATTAGAAAGTGGACAACTATAACTTTCTGTAGCTGTATAACTTGAAACTTGTTTTTGGATTTTGGAAGCCTTTATAAAATCACCTGAGAGAGTAAAGTATAGACAAAACAATGCTTGTTTAAATTGATTCTGATAAGAGTGTTGTAAACAGACTGTAAAATTAATGTTTGCTGGCAGGTGCTCTGCTTTAAAAAGATAGAAACTGAAAAATCAACATAAAACCTTGAGATGGTGGTTACACTTAATGAGCTAATAATACCTGTCATTGTCAGAGAGAATAGAGTTGACAAAGTAGTTCCTGGGCTTCATGCATAATAGAAAGGATCCTAGGCGAAGTTGTTAAAATGGTTGTAAATCTGTTCACATCTGAAGTATCCTTATTTGTTTGTGTTATGTAGTAAGTAGCCTTGAGTATGTACTCCTGAAAGTGAATGGAAAGAATTTATAACTTCATAGTGAGTAACAGTGGTTATTTTTAATGAGTTACAGAGAGTCTAGTCAGTTATTTCCCCTTGAACTTTCTAAACATTCTGCCTTTTTGTTTGTTAAGCATTTTGCTTAGACTTTCTGGTTACAGGAGTAGACTGTGCTTACTTTAGGAGGATAAGGAGAAATTGTAAATTAAAAAGTGAATTCAGTTCAGTCCTAAAGCACAGACCCTTTGATAAAGATAACCTTTGATGTTACTTTTATATCATTTTTGGTATATTTTGATAAATTTGTCAAAGAAGTTCAAGCAAGAGGAGGTAATCAAATGTGCATTTTGTGTGTTCATACTGCAATACGGTATAACAAGGAAACATTTCCTATTTGAAAAAAGTAAAAATGGAATTTCTCTTCAGTAATATGTTTCAATTACAGCTAGAGCTACTGAGGTGACTTAATATTTTGACATCCTGCCACTTAAAATACAAGTACTCCTCTTCCTGAAGGATAAGTTTGTGTTTGAGTTCCTTCCACTCTTGTCACCAAATTAGTGTTCTCTGCCAAATTTGTTGGGTTTTGATGCAGTTGGGTTTTCTTTGTCTGCAGTTCTTGATCTGCTGCAGCTTTTCCCCTGAGGTTTCTGTTATTAATTTGTCTATTGTGTTTATATTGGAAAAAAAATGCAGTTCTTCATATGCTTCCAAACATGCTAATTTTCTGATTTGGGAAAGTGAATATACACATTTCCAAAGGGAGTATTTTTACAAAAGAAAACTGAAGATTTTTTAAATTATTGTTTGACTTTTTGCTGCTTGTCTTGCAGAAAACTTTTATTTTCGTGTGGAACTCTATAAGAATGAGTGAACACTTAAAATTATAATCAGTCAAACAGACTTACCCGTTCTCTCCTGTTTTGTGCTGAGACACGAATATTCTTTTAACTTAGGCAACAAAGCTTATAAGACTGCAGAACACTTGAGGAGATGTAACAACCTGTGCAGAATATTCATGTTATTACCACAGTTACAAGAGTTATTCCTCTCTCAAAAAATTTAAAAAACCTTTTGGTTCTTTGGATAGGTAGAGGATGGATTATATTTAATAAATTTGATCTATGAACCCACTCAATTGACCTCATCTCTGTGGTTCTGTAACACCTTTAAGATAACTGATCTTTGTGTGTACTGTTAACTAGAAGCCTTTTAGTCAGGTGTTACTGAATCTTTTTTGTGTCATTTTCAAAAGTAAAAATTCACACAAAGCCGCATTTTTTTTTCCCCTAAAATATCCACCTTGATTCTTGCTTTCAACTTGATATCACTATTTAACAGTAATAATTTCCCTCCAAACTCTTGTGTCAGAAACTTATCTACTGTTTGTGGACCCTGGCCAAGTACCTGTAACTTTAGAAGTTGTACTTGCCAACCAAGTTTTACAGTTGGAGAGAAGAATATTCGGGTGAGGGGAATTTGCTGTGCCTTCAGAACTGCTAACACACTTGATTTAGTGAATACTTCACTTTTGGTGGTGTTTGGGCATCTAAGGCTTTACTGCCCTTTTTTTTTTTTTTTTTTTTTTTAAAATCTCCTTTGGTTAGTGGGTATGTTTTTGTTAAAAAGCAGAAAGAAGCCATTAACAGTCTTATTTACTAACATCAGAGATTCACAGGTCTCTCTTAACAGTTTTATTTATTTATTTAATCCTTTGAAGAAAACCAGAATGCAATAAGTAATGGTTGGATATGCTGTATTTACAAAAATGAGATGGCTTCTCCCTAGTTAGGGCAAAAAAGGTCAGCTGTGAGACAGATCCAGGTGTTGATTGCAGATTGCTTCAGTCTTTCCTTGCCTAGCTGCCTTAACGCTGCTGATGGAAGGATCCAAAGCAGGAACAAGAGCAAGCCCATTGTCAGGGCTTCTAGCCTTCAAGTTTGAATAGCTCTATATAGTGCATTTGTCAATGTATCTGTTTGTTACACATACCAAGAAGAACCCCCAGCCTTTTTTATTTTTTGATGACCAAAGGCTTGTTATTTCTAACCTGAGTATAGCAAATGGGTTCCTCAATAGTTTGTATTTTCTTCGCTTTGAAGTTTGAAAATTAGTAGTAGGGAGAATAAGTAAACAGGTACCACCAGAGGTCCCCACAAGATCGCATAAGCAGTGGCCTTATGTTGGGGCTGTATTTTGTAGAATGATGTAGGATTTTTTTTTCCTTGATTTCAGGGGCTTTAGAGTGTTTATAAAGAAATTGAAGTCAGTACAAGACCTTATAAGTCTTTGGTAGCTGCTGTTATTGGGAAGATGCTTAGAGTTAAACTGGGGACAGTGGTGCTTTTTCAGATTTCAATTTGTCAATCCTGAATTATAGCTTTGCCTATCAAGAATTAATATGTTTCATGTGCTTCTCTTTCTGCTGGAGCTCTCATACGCTCTTTATCTTTAGCCTCTTTTCTGTGATGGTCTCTTATTTCCTTTATATTAAAGTTTCTTATTCATTCCTTGAGTACCTTCAAATCATTTGGATACAGATGTATTGAACTTGAATGAAATGATCTGAAAGACACCCAACTCAGGTGTGACCCTGAACTTATGAATCTGTGCACATAGATAAGGACTGTTCAGTGCATTTCTCTTGAAAGATAAAGAGAAGTAGTATGAATAACAAGACTTTGGGTCATTCTGGTGGTGTAAAAGCTCTGCTCCATTGTTTGTGTATCCCTCACATGACTGCAACACTAGCCCACATTAAAAAGGAGCAAAAGCCTTTAAAAACTGCAAGGAGAAGGTTGCACACTGTTGGTGTGTCTTTTCATCTGATAGAAAATGAGCCTTATGGCCGAAGACTCAACAGACAAAAGTTACATTGTGTACAATGGAACCTACAATCATAGTTCCTGCCTTTCGAAAGAGGAGTATGGGTGTGACCTTTCAGTTGTCATAATGAATTTCAGTGTTATTCTCATCTGAATATGATCACAGAAGGAACACAGATTTTTTTGCTAAGGAGACCCTCGATCTTCTCTTTCCTGGACAGAATATTTGCAGCTATAGGTACTGACCCATTAGTTTAGAAACTAATACTTGTAAAATACGTATTTTACGTGTATTTTAGGCTTGCTCCAGTGTGACAGCCACAGACACATTTGTTTGCCATGGCTTGGCTAAGGAACAGTACTTGCCTGTGAAGCTTAAGTTTATATTTGCTTTTGTATTTAGTTCAGGTTCTGCAAAGGGATTATGGTTTTAGCTTTTTTTTTTTTTTTCTCCTTTTAAAATTGTTAATTAAAACCCCCTTAAAAGCTGTACCACTCCTGTAGATACTTATTACTGTGTCTGTGTGGGAGATTACTCTTCAACTCTGACAGCACCTTTCTTTCAATGTATCAATAAATGAGGTTAGGTTAGTAAATGAAAATCTGAGTTGTCACCTAATCCAGAGAGTTTTGGTTGAAAGCAATTATAAAGTATTCACTTCAGTAAATGGGTGAATGTGAAAGAAGCAATCCCTTACATCAGGTAGGCTAATATCTTTGTAACAGGTGGTGTAAGTCTTCAGCTGTTATGTATGTTAAGTATGGGTAGCCATAGCCTTAATGGTTAAGACATTTTATAGAATGGCGATGAAGTAGTTTTGAATACGTTATACAAACTAAAGTCAATGCCTTTCATGTTTGGAATCATATGATTAGAAGCATGAGTTCAGTATTCATCCTGTAATTAGGCTGGTAGTTTTTATGTTGGTTTTTTTTTAAGCTGAGAACATGAAAAGTGCTATTAACAAAGAGTATTTATTATTGATTCTGCATTTGTGAAGATAGGATGCAGCGGTGATATACTGCATTGGTATGTATCATAAAAGTGAAAAAACTTTTCAGGACGTTATGTTACATTAAGCTTTTATACCTAAGAGTGGTAAGATTCAGTGGAATCTAGAAAGTAGATATGAATACTGTTGCTACAGTTTTAAAGCTAAGATTGTCTTTGTGCTTTACAAGTATTACCTTTTAAGGTAGTTTTGTCTGTGTGTTTCTGTGCTTGTCTTTTCTTTCTTGTTTAAATAATATTTGAGTATGTGTCTCTCTACTCCATTAACTTAATTTTGTAGCTGTGAATGGACCTAGACTAAGCTTTACCTATGTATATTTTTGGAAACTGACTTATCTTCTATTCCAAGAGAGCCTACTACATAAACTCAAATAGATTTTTATTTTTTTTTAAACTCAAATAGTTTCAGTTAACTGGCAGTACTCTGTTGTGACTATATTTTTCTCAATATGACCTAAACATTGACTGAGATCCTTTCTCACTAAATGACTGCAATAGGAACAGTCCTGTTCCTGAGATCAGTTAAGTTAGTTTCAGATGGGGTTTTTTTGAATGCTTCAGAGAATGATCTTCTGTGTATTTTTGTAAAGTTAGCATATACGTTCCCTAATTCTTGATAGCTTGGGTTCTTGAGTATCCTGAAGAATTTTTGTGGTCTAAGAGAAGTTCAGGAAAGCTGCCATTTTTCTCATCTTCCCTTCTGTATTTGATTGAAAGTGTAAGATTTTTTGAGCCTTTTTATGAAGAAATAGTCTGCTAGTGATGTAAAAATTACAGTGAGAAATTCCTCGCAATTCAGTCACCCTTTTTCCAAACCTGAAGTTTGGAAGATGAGTGATGTTCTCGTCTTGCTTAACTGTCTTCACATGACAGGCAAACTAAATAAGTGGAGGCTAGATATTCTGGGTCTATGATGAAAATGGGAAGCTCAAAATTTCTTTTTGAAGGGCAGACTTATTTAAAAAATAAAAAACATGACACTGCACTGTTTAAATTAACATAATACATAAGGTTTGAAACTAAGCATTCAAAGCTGTTCTTGACTGCGGCCATCTCTTGGGCAGTTGTTCTGACATATATCCCCATAGATGGGATATATGTTAAAATTTTAATTTAAGTGTGGGGATGGGGAATGTTTGTCATATTATTTATCTGTTCTTAAAGTTTCTAGTAGTTGAATTTTTTTAATAAGATGTTGTATCTAGAATTCCTGACTATTTTATAACAAATAATCACTTTTGAAGGTTCTTACCAGTTAAAACCTGTAAAATCCTATAATTTTTTGAAAAATTTTCAGCAAATAACTCTTCTATTGCTGTCACTGGATTTCTTCCATGGTAGGACACATTTGTATGTGTAAAGATTGTATTCTTGATTTTAATTTTGTCTGCTTTTGTTTTATGTCCTCATAGCTTTTCTGACTAGATGATGTCCTCCTGTAGGGCTTGCAGGAAGGTATGTGTGAGATAGGGGACAGATGACTGCGTTTTAGCTCATAGTTCTTAGTGTTGAACAGAAAAGTTGAATATTAGACATTTTTGGGTTTATCAAGATTCTCAATTTGGGAAAGAGCTCTTCTATTAACAAGACCAATCATTGTGGTTTTTTTGTTACTTTGTGGTTTGTTTTTTCTGTGTTTTTTGGGTTTTTTTTTGGTTTGGGTTTGTTTGGGTTTTTTGTTGTGTGGTGGGTTTTTGTGTTTTGGGTTTTTTTCTTTCAACTATTTAAAGAAGATTTGTAATCTGGAAGAGTACTTCTAAGTCTTCACCCCACCCTGCTCCTGGGGAAATAACAAATTTAAGATGCCTTTGCTTCCTGCCACCCCTTTGAGAAATATAAAAGTGTTTTTATGGGACAACTGAGCACATAGCAGACACAGATTACTCAGAACACCTGACAACAAATGTCCTGTACGTCAGACTTCTTACTGTCCTACTCTGTCTTCTCCAGAGACGCTTCTCTGCACTGGTTTCCTCAGCTGACTTGCTTCTCTGCTTGACTTTTTATTTGTAGAGCTTGAAAGCTAAGGAGAATATCTGGTGTTTGAGAGTAGACAAGTGCCTGAGGTACTAGACTGTGTAGAAAACTGCAGTAGCCCTATATAGCCCTTTTTCTACTACTAATGTAGCTGTTTCTGTGCTGTTCACCTTTACCAAGGTAGTTCCTCCCTGCACTGTATTTAATTAGATCTTTCACAATTCGATATACTTTCTTACCTCTCCCTAGTCATAACAGGTAAGACATCCTGCTTTAGCTGCCTGTTCTTTGGTTTTGTTTGTGTTTTTTGTTGGTGGGTTTGTTTTGGTTTGTATTTTTCTTGTTTAATTTTTTTAGTGTCAGAGGCTTCTCTGTTAACCTGCTTTGTAGAAGAGGTTTGATGGGTCAGGACATCCTGGAAGTAACTTAGTAACGGGAGCACGTTAGGTTAGTTGCATCTTTTTCACTTTACAGTCTTTTCATAGAGGACTTAGGTATGCGAGTTGAGTCAAATTCATTCCCTATTCCAAGAGCTCCCTGAATATTGCTTAGATTTTTTTTTTTTATTCTTACAGTGCATTACTTATTTTTTTTTTTTCCAAATATAATCGAACCATTTTTTAGTCTGCTTTCTGAAGTGTCTGGACTAGACTCTGAATCAAAACTAGGATGCTTCACAGAAATTAGTTAAAGGTAGTATCTTTAATGTTCTCATTAATCCTTTGTAATATCTCTTGGATTTTCACAGTAGTCTAGGTTGAAAAAAACTTAAATTTTTACTGTAACTAGTGTTTGCTGGGAATCTTGTAGGATTTTTGGTTTGCTTTTTTAGGATATTGGGTTTGGCTAGCATTCAGCCAGGACCTTTTTTCCCTGTTTGCCATTTTTCTTGAGTAACTTCCATCTTCCCTGCTTGGCTTTTTGTGTTTGTTTGGATAGGGTGGAGAATCTGTGGAATGAATCTGACATAAAATGTTAAGTTATCTGGTTAGTTCTCTCTTCACAACTCCTTAAGCATTTGTGCCAGCGGTCTTGTATGAATGTACTCTTCCAGTATCCACGAAGGATAATCTGTACCAGAGTGGGTCAGGCATTATACTAGTTCTCTTCTGGTTGCTGTAGCCATAGAAAAATAATTTTCCTGGCTCTTCCTTTTCTTTGTTATTGCTGTTCCCAGCAATCTGTTTCCAAGGAGGAATCTACTCTGTGTCGGCATCACTCCATTTCCCTCACTCGAGTGAGGCAGATCTCTTACCTGCTAACAGTATTTTAAGGTCGTGTGAGCATATACCTTTAAGTGGTCTTGAACATTTAAAGTGGCTCAAGATAGTGCATCCCCAACTTTGTATCCTAGTGTGTTAAACAAACCCTTTTGTTAAAGGCACCCAAGGAAATTTGTTGTATGTTGACCCAAGCTGTTCTCCCCACCATTAACTGCAGGTAGCAGTGGACAAATTAGTGTCTGTGACATGCTCTCAAGAAGTAAAATTTTAGTCTGATGTGAAGCGTATTAACAGTTAACATTCTCATGGGCTTAGTTTCTGGCATTCACATGCCGCTGTGAGGCAGTATCTGTAATAGTGTCAGATAGGAAGCAGCTGAGGTACTTGACTCTCTGGGAATGCAAAGAATTAATGTACAGTTCTTAAGAATCTTGGTGAGGCTCCTCAAAAGGAATACTTTTGGTGTTACAGCTTTAGCTTGATTGTTGGAGAGGTCTGTCAGCAGCAATACTTCTGTAGCAGGAGACATATTTCTGAACAAGAAAAGAAGGCCTGTAGTATCATGCCTATCATGTAACTGTAGGCATGTATGTGCCAGAGGATTTGGCATGTGGAATCACGTTTGTGCAGAGATGATGCAAGGATTCTTCACAGTATGCCTGGTCTGGCTCAGTCTGATGGTTTTGTTTGTCAGTTACTGACTAGTTGATGAAACTTTCTATTCAATTGTAGCCCAGTCTGAAAGCATTTTCTCAATTATTGGAAGATTTAATATTTGTAATCCACTGCTCTGACATTTAGCTGAAGTGATTTAAGAGATATCCAAGGGGAGAGTTATTTCTCTTTTTCTGAATAGCATGGTTCGTATTAAGATTAACTGAAGCTGTGGAGTTTAATATAAAGAAATTTTTTTAAGAGGCATTTACAACGTTCTACCTTTATAATGTAATAAATATTTCTGCTTAGAATGTTATGGGAAAATGGCTTTATTAGATGAAAAAACTGTATATGGCTTCCAAACTTGACACAATAATTAAAAGACTAAGCAGGCATTAGCCGTGCCCTTAGTATGCATTAAACAACAAATCGTTAAGGGAATTCACTACTCGTGCCTCCTTGGTTTGTGTCTGTTAACACTATAGAATCCATTCCCTCTGAGCGCAGGTAATTGATTTTGCTAGTTGTGTTTCCATCTGTGGTTTACAAGAGAGGTGCTCTCACTTTTGCACACTAACAGTAAGGATCTTCAAGAGTTCTTGGAGCAGCTGCATTTAGAGTTTGGAGGCCTGGGTTTGACACAAAACTAGTAGCACTTTTGGGGTCTAGATTTACTACCAAAACTTTGTTGTTTTGATAAATTTACAAGCAGCTTTTTGTGATTGCTAACTGAGTGGTTGTCTTTCTCTTGCTTTGTTGCTTTCTCCTTTGTAGTAAAGGTTACTAAGTGGGGAAAAAAAAAGAACTGTTAAAAAAAAGTCAGGTATACAACAGGAAGAGAATACAATAGGCAAGAACTTATCTTGTGTTATGGGGGGGGGAGTTGTCTTATGCTTTTTGTCTTGTAGTGCTACTTCTGTGGACAAAATAGGAGAGTGTTCTGTTTCCTTGCAAACTGCATCAGAGTGTAGGAGACATCAGGTGAATGTAAAAGTAATAAAGATTTCACTCAAGCAGGAGGCCAGTTTGGAGATGAATATAATTTTTGGTGCATGAAGCAGGCAGAGGAAGGTGACAAATGATGCAGTGAGTGGAAACACTTCTAGGAAGTCATAGTTTCTCATTTCAGCTGTGCTCTGTGGCTTCCATTTATAATAGTGCCCAACCAGTACTGGCAGAGTGGTATTAACAGGACTTTCTGTGAGCATGATAATGAAATAGTCAAACTATTTGTGATCTGACTTTTTCTGGGGCATGTTCTTTGTAGGTACCATTTTATTTGGAATGCCAGAAATTACTGTGTGTGAAAAGTTAGTATCTGTTGAACAGTTTCAAGTATAGCTTGTGATCTGATGTATTTGGGGAAAAAATGGAAATGCTTTCACTGTTTCCAGATATAAGCAACTGTATTTTTCAAATAGGATATGCTTCATAATATGGCAGTGTGAAATTTTTTTGGCTGTCCATTAAGAAGCTTTTCTCAGTGCCTGTAAAATGGTAGATCAATAAGAATTTTCTCGTAAAGATTAATAAAAGAAATCTATTTGAAGAGAGATTGTGTTTTAAATTGTAAATATTCTAAATAATTTTTTAAGGCAATAAGAATGAGTAAAGCCAAAGGGATCTGTCTTGCCCGATAGCAGAACTCTAGGGAAGAGTATAAGAACAGAATAAGCATATGCACATCTCCGGAATGCTCTCCTAGCCTCGAGCATTTCCACTGGAGATGTCATCTTTAATAGCTTTTGATTTTATTTTTTTTTTCTTCTGTGAATCTGTCAGGCTGCTTAATGAACCATTATGTTTTTCTGCAAAGTGGCAAAGAATTTTACCACTTCCCTACATGCTGTGTGAAGAATCAGCCCTTTTTTCTCTGCTTGTCACCTCACCTCTTTCATTATGACCTGTATGGACTACTGAAAAACAGCTGAAGCTCTTCACTTTTTTCATGCGGCTTCTGATTCTGCTGACATCTATTGTGTGGTCATCTGCATTGTCTTTTCCAGACTGCAGAGTTCTGATCCATTTTGTTGCCCTGTAGAAGGAAAACTATTTTGTATTCAGTCATCATTGTGCTCTTCTTTAATCCTTTTGGACTTTTGGCACTGTAAAGTATTTAAGGTGTGGACAAGCTGTGGATTTATACAGTAGTTTAATGAAGTTCTCTCTCCTAACTGATAATTCTTGTATCAGATTAGTTTGGGTACTATTAGTGCATGCTGAGCTCTTTCTTGTGACTTTATTATGTTTGTGAATGGTAGTAGTCAGGTCGGAGCCCATTGCTTTGTAAAGTAAATTGGGATGGGTTTTGCTGAACCCTTGCCATGTGATGTGAATCATATATACCTGTGCAGAATTTTATCTTGTGTCATCACCCAACTGCACGGTGCTGGGAGTTCCACCTGAAGCTACATAGCAAATCTTGTTGCTTCATTTTACACCCTTTCTTCTAGGTAATTTACTTAGAAGCCTGAGTTGTTTGCCAGTACCAGAAAGCTGTCTGACCTCCCCTAGTAACCCTTGACACTGGCCAGCCAGTTTGGATATACTTCACCGAGGCCCAACAGCTGGGTAGAAAGGGATCTGAATTGGAAGTACTGTTGTATGTTTTTATTGCTTCCAGCTGGCTGGATGTTTATCGTGTATAGCTTTGTAGCAGTTACAGTGAATGGTTACAGAATTTGCAGATAAACAGAGGGAAAAGGGTGTAAGGAAAAGATTTGGAGGTGGATTGAGGAGCATCTCCTTTGTTTGGAGCAAATGAGAGGTTTCTTGTTACTGAAAAAAATTTATATCTGGCTGTTGTATGTTAGTAAAGAGTGATGATCTTTGAAAAAGGACAAACACAAGACTCTTTGGATAAAGAAGAGTGTGGAATCAAGGTGTAATCACTTCTTGTCCTCCCTTCTACCCCAGTCATGAAGTTATTTCTGTGGATTTAACTCTACAAGACAAAGAAGGACTTGGCCTGAGTCTGTGAAAACCTCATGTGTTAGGGTTACAACAAACTTTACAGCAAAAATGTGTTGCTGATACCTCATTGTGTTTAAAAATAAAATAACAACCAAACAAAAGCATATAGGTAGGAGTTTTGAAAGCTTTATGTGGACACAAAGATTTTGAACTGTTTTCCACTTCTATTTTCTTCGCTCTTCTGTGCAAAAGAGTATGAACAGTTGTGTTCAGGGAGCTACAAGTTTAGCCTGCCATGTGTTTCACTCCAAGCAGACATAGTACGAAGATACCACAACTAAAGAAGCTCACTTTTTAACGTTAACATTGGCTGGATTTTGCACCAGCTCCATGGTGCAATGCACATTCATACTCGTGGGGCATGCACATTCCAACCACCTGTACTGAAAGTGAAATACTTTCATGATTATGGCATTGAACTAAGGAGAGGCCAAGGAAGGGAACGAGGAAGCATCATCCATTTAAAAATCACAAAAGATTGTGTCAAATATTTTTTATATATAAAATGTTCTGTGTTACTGCTGTGGTTTTTGTAACTTATAGTATTGTGACCTTAATATTTTTCCCCAAAGCATTAAATACAGGTTTTTTTTGTTTTATTTGATATAAATTTCTCAGGGTTTTTTGCATATTCAAATAAAAAATAACTGATTTTCTTTATATAGGTTGTAAAGCAGCTAAATGGAGTCTGAGCAGCTGTTTCATAGAGGCTACTATCGAAACAGTTACAACAGTATAACGAGTGCAAGCAGTGATGAGGAACTTTTAGATGGAGCAGGTGTAATTATGGACTTTCAGACCTCTGAAGATGACAATCTCCTGGATGGTGATGCATCGATTGGTAAGTTAATGTTAATTTCAGCTTAAAAATTTATCTGGGTTGTATTTTTGTGGTTTTGTGTGTTTTCCTGTTTTTGTTTTGTTTAATAAACAAAACCAACTCCTGTAGTTTTGACCCTGGCTGGCAGCCAAACATCACACAACTGCTTGCTCACCCTCCCCCTTCCCAGGGATGGAGGAAAGAATTAAAGGGGTAAAGGGAAAAGGGGTGGGTTGAGATAAGAACAATTTCATAACTAAAGTACAATAAAATTGAAAACAATAACTATAATAATAAATATAATAATAGTAATATATACAAACGAGTGACACACAGTAATACTGCTCAGCACCCCGTGACCAAGGCTCACCCTGTTCCTGCCTAAGGATCCCAGAGCAGGGAGAGTCCCAAAACCACAATCCCAGAAAGGAGATAAGAGCCAAGTGTCTGAAAGACCGAGATGACTCTGAGAGAGGGGTGACCCAGAGGGAGACGA
The DNA here is from genome assembly GCF_000699245.1 of Pterocles gutturalis. Lineage (NCBI taxonomy): Eukaryota > Metazoa > Chordata > Aves > Pterocliformes > Pteroclidae > Pterocles > Pterocles gutturalis. The sequence goes on from NW_010120459.1 coordinate 14,246, forward strand.
CCCGGAGCAAGAGAGTGTGCTTCTGGACAGACCCTCATCTATATACTGGGATGATGTGCATGATATAGAATGGACTATTAGCCAATTTGGGTCTCAGTCCTGAGCCCAAGATTGAATCCTGGGTTAGTAATTGGGGCTATGCTCCCTCCCAGCTTCTCCTGCACTTGCAGCCACTGGCACAGCAGAGAAGCTGAAAAGTCCTTGACTGTCTCAGCGGCAACTATAAACATCAGTATGTTATCAGCCTTCTCCTCAGCATAAATCTGAAGTATAGCCTCTTACTAGCTACTGTGAAGAAAGTTAACTCTGTCCCAGCTGAAACCAGAACACCAAACCTTTTTGATAAATAATTCATGTTTCTCTTTAGCTAATCTATCCTTCAGAGGGATACTTTAAACATGAAAGTGGCTCAATGTTTTTCTTTGTGCTTGCCGAACAGTTACATTGTGTGGGATGACTTCTGATACGAGACAGATATTAACTTACTTCTGTCAAATGACAAACTTGCTGTCAAGTAGGGGAAGGATGGCTATTCTAGAGCTACCTGGTCTTTCTTAGCTACAGCAGTATTTTGGAAGCCTCACTGTCTTCATTGTTTGGGGTAGAAATTAACAGTCTCTTTTAGTAATTTCTATAAATAAATCTGTTTCTGCTTGATTAAACTTCAGATCTGTAAAAGAGAGCCAAAAACCTTGTAGGTAGAGGTGTTGCTAGGAGCAACAAAACACACCATATGAGTTGAACTTTTGAGTAGGTGAAAAGTTGCTAAGAGCTTGCTTCTGTGAGCATTGATAAAAGCACTGAAGTAATACACAGAAGAAAGAACTGGGAAGCTCTTTCTCTTCTTCTGTCTCTCTCTCTTTAATTAACAAAGCTGTTAATGGAGTGAAAGCGTTATAATTCTCTTAGCAATGGTCAAAGAGGGGAACAGAAGGAGTGAAAGAAAGTAATTTCTATTTAAGATAGTAAACTTGGTTAAATATTTACTCTTGTCACCTCCTCTTATTTTGTTAAAAATCAAACTCAACCTCTTGACTTCTTTTTTATCATCCTTTCCTCCTCTGTTAACATTGAGTTGTCTCCTGTCACTGCAGACTTTCATCCTTCATGCATTTTCCTGTTGCCACACTTAGCAATTGAAGATTGGCATTGTACTAGATAGTTGTGTCATATCATATAGGCATCCTTCTCATCTGTATTCATCTGTCTAATTAGGTATGTCTTGAGTGTGAAGTTATTTAAATTGTATACCAATATAGGTATCAAAAGGCAGGATACCTACGTAAGAATTCCTTCTGCCAGATTACTTAGAGAACACCAGCATGATAAACTCAAACACTTGATAGTTAGGAAATTATCAAGTGAACAACTGGCTTCCGTTTGTAATATTTGGTTCTGAATATCTGTCACTGTGAGTAATAAAGTGAGTGCCTTTCTTGTCTAACATAATATTTGCAACCTGTACTGAAAGTCTGAAGCTACTGTGGTTATTGTTTATATACATCCTCTGCATCACTTCAAGCTTTAAGGAGAAATAAGTTTTCAGTAAAATAAATAGTTTCAGAGCCAGCGTTGTACCCCTTCCTTGTTGTGAAATTAGATGTGTATATTTAGTCTAAACAGATGAGGTGGATGTTTTGTGCGCACTGTCAAAAGCAATGATAGTTGCTGTACATGCCAGCAGCCCCTATCTCATTGTAATGCTGAAGTTTTAGAATATACATTAGAACATAAATATTAATGTATTTTCTTTCCTGGAGTTGAATTTTTTGCTAATGGTGCATCTACTTCCCACAATTCTGGTCATTTGATAAAAGGCAGCAATAGTAATAAGCACTATTGTTTTATTTAAGTGAATGGTGATTTATGTGTCTCTCTGCATGTAAAATATTTTCTTGTACAGTAAATAATGGTAAATCTCTTAGCAGTAGATCAGAATCTGGTGTAAGTTTTCTTTTCAAGGTGGTAAGAGCATACTTCCAAAAAAGTTTTAAATAAACTTACATGCAGGAGGTAGACATCTATGTTTCTCTTTCCTTAGGTTTCCAAATGCGTAAGGTGGTTTTTCTTGTGTGTTTTTAATTCAGCAGATCTCATTGACAAGAACAAACAAGCACTTTCTTGGTGGACTGCATGTGCCCTTTTTGTAGTCCTTTGTTACTCAGTATTAACTGTTTTGTTAGTTTGTGTTGTTATTATTATTTAAATACTCTTACCCTTTAATTATGTCTTAACATATTTTTGTTCTGTTGAGTCTAAGTACAGGTGAATTCACTAAACAGAACCTGTCCCATCTCCTGAGGAAGGGCAGGACCATCCTGGTAACTGGAATATCCCATGTGTCTCACCACTGCGGGCATGATGTGAAGCAGAGGCATTAGGTCTAGCTCTGTGCTTTAACTGGTGAATCCTGACAAAATCAGGAGCCCTGTTTAAAGATATAGTTTGTTTTTTGAGTCTGTAGGGTTGGAAGAATTTATGAGCCTCGTTTCCTAGCAACATGAACAAAATGGCAATAATGTATCTGTATTTAAAATAATAGTGGAAATAATATAGTTAAATTGAAAGCAGCATAGCTGCAGAATGTAAGCTCAGAGTACAAATGAGCACAGATAGCTTATTCAATCTGGATAAGTTGCCATGGACAGTAGAGTGTTCATCATAATTTTACAGTTTATGTAATAAAATATAGAGTTACAGATTTTAAAAAATCAAGACTGTGCAATAAGGAGAAGATGAAGGATTAAGAATTTTTATCTTTTTTTTCTTCTTTTTTTGGCTAATTAAAATTGAACGATAAGCTACACATATATTGTGCAGATAAAAAGCTAATAATATGGAATTTCAAAAGTAATCCTAGTCTTCCCCCCTCATTCAGAGGGCAGTAAATTAATGGAAGAAGTCTTGTCATTTCAGTAGGCTTGGTAAGTCCCTTGGCTGTCAGGATAACAATTCTATAAAGCCTGCACAGTACTGCTATTCACATTACCACTCATACTTAGGCACTTAACTGAGGCTTAGAAAGCTATTCAGGCTGTTTTTCAATGGTGAATATGCCTTTTGTTGAAAGCATGTGGAAATTGGATGATATTGGGAAAGAATACTAACTTGTCTTACGTGGGAAAAGCTTTTATATTATACGGGACTACAGAAGTGAATGTTAACTGGAACTTGTCTTTGGAAGGTCTTATCACCTAGACTTTTAGCTATCTTTAATATTTAGTTAATAGAGATTTGCCTTTTTAGTGTCACCTCTGATTTGCAATTTGAATGGTTTTGTGTAGTTCAATATGGGGGATTTATTATTATGTTAAAAACACTGCTATACAGCAATCTTGTTTCTCTCAACACCGTCTGAAATCATGTATGTTACCTATCCTTTACTGTGTCATTTGAGAAGAATACAGAATTGTGAATATGTAGTAAGTTTATGTACTAAATACCTTAATATGTATGTATAGTAATTATATCATAATTATATGTATAGTATATCATGTCTGTTATGTTCTCCAGTAGCTGCTTTCTTTGCATAAGTTTCAGACTTTTAGTGGCAACATTATGGAGAACAAGTAGGTGTTGTGCAATTGTAAATTATTTGAACGTAATGTGTTTTAACATGCTAAATAATTAAATTGCTAAGTCTATGGAGGCTTGGATGGCTTGCACCAAAACCCTACCTAGAAGGGATACTGCCTGTCAGCTTTGTCAAAACTTGTTTTTGTTGCTTATCAAAACTAATCTCTTTGTAGTTCTCAAGATAGCAGTTCAACAAGGAAAAACACTATCTAATTAGAAGTGTGGTGCCATTATACTGATAACAGAAGTATCTGCCTCTTTGTAGGGAAGACATCTTGCCAATGCTTGTACATGCAGTGCGCTTTGGTATATACAGTCTGTGGAGATCATTTTCGTCATGACTTATCTATGATTTATTTTTAGACTGTGTGCCTGCTTCTTGCTAGGTCAATCTAAACACTTTATACTTACTGTTGAGAAGCTATCAGTTCTTTAATAGGTAAGACATAAAAGCAAATATTTACCAGTTTAAATTTTATAGAAGGAGGTCTATAGTATTTAGTTTTTAAAAGCTTTTTACACTTAGTTCGTTGTTTTCCATCACTTTAACAGGGGAAGAAAAGGATTCTTTCTAAACAGAAGTGAAATCAATTGAAATATCTTATCAGATTAATAATTTAACTGGGGAATATGAATGAGAAGATTCAAAGTCTAATCTATTCTTTTTCTCTTACCATTGTTTTGCCTTGCCTGTTTCTAAAGTTTGAGAGACAATTCTTGGCTACTGGCTGGGCTTGAAGGGTGTAACAAGTCTCTTCAAAAGTTCAAATTTTTTCCTTTTATGACTCAGTGTTAGTCAGATAGTGAGATGAAACTGAGAGGTCTCCACAGTTTTACTCAGAATTGATGACTGTTTATATGATGTAGGAGAGGACTGCATCAGTTTTTACTGGTTTTGTTTATTTATTTAAGTGTAGGGCAAGCTCAGCCTGAGGTGGATTTTTGTAATGTTGTCAGACTGCAAATTTTTCAAGGCACTGACTGAAGTCGGGTTATTAAACCTTATTTGCAGTAAAAATGGTTTGGAAACAAATAATCTCACTGGTGTTAACATCTCAAGGTACGTTTATCTGTCTGTGGGAGTCTGAGTCCTGAATGAGCTTGGAGTTCTTTTCAACAGCTATAGTGATTCCTGCTTCAGTTGAAGGAGCTTGGTTGCTTATAGTGTGACTTCAGTGTGGAGACAGTTTACAGTCTGGCATATGGTGTTAACATAAAATTGGCAATAGTTAACCTTAATATGAGAACCTGTAAACTGGTAATTCAAAAGCTGCTGCTACAGCCGGTAGTATCTCCTTGCAGTGATAGCAGCGCCACTTAAAAAAAAGAATATGCCAACAGGTCATGGTGTAAAACACTGCAGCTCTCCTAAACGGGCCTTACCCATGAGTTGGAGTCCTTTGCCTAAAGTGAGAGACCAAAATAATCCATTTTTGGTGCTCTAAATACTGACATTAAAAATATGATACAGTGAACTAATATTATAGCATTATTTGAGGAACAGAATGTGACTTTAACCAAGTGGTTCTTGCTGAACCACCATGCAGGTGGTTCTGTATAATCAAGAAATTCATCCTGCATCAGAGGGTGATTGCTCAAGCAAGGTCTAGATGTAGTTATCTTTTCCAACAATGCATGAATGTCCTTTCACGTGAGTGCTTGTTCCTACTTAGTTATTGCAGTTTATAAAGAAGAAAAAGAATACAAATAAAAGAATAACTTATTTACTGCATAAAGAGCTTACGTTCCTGTTGTATTCTTTATGCATGGAAATGGCATTAACAGGTTCTTCCTGTTGTCCACAGCTGATATGAAGAAGGGTCTTCAAAGTAATTTTGCACCACTGGCATTGTTTGTGTTTTCCATGCATGTGGTATAAAACTGACATGACTGAACAGTCATTATGACAGCTTGACATATCTCTTTCCGAAGTTACATACAACTTATCTTCTGCGTTAGCAATATTTGCATTTAAGGGCTCGTTGTTCTTAAGTAAGGAATATATTAACTCTCAAATGATTAATTCATACAAATTTAAGCATGAGGTAACATGACTTGCTCTGATCACAAGGGCAAGCTTGATGCACAGCTAGTTTCTTTTGAATACTTAAATTGTCAGTAACTGATTATCATTTACCTTCTTTCTCTTTGGCTGTAGTTAGAGCTGCAGACATTTTGTCTGTGCTCCATACTACTAATGCAGCTGAACACAGGATATCTGACAATACAGAATCATGTTTTCTTTTACTTATTAGAAATGCATGAAGGTAATTTTATACATCTGTGTGGAACACAAGTTGTTATACATTATGTCTGCATGGATAACTGGGCTAATTAACAAAGTTCTTCCTTGAAGGATTTCAAAATTCCTGGCAGAAAACAAAAAAATTGACTGGAAGATTCTTAGGTTAAGGGGAAAACTGTTATATCTTAGTTATTGGATGTCATTATTGAATGAGTCAGTTGCAGGTGTTTGAAATGTCTTTTGCATCTCATCTGTTTATCGTGATAGTGATTTTCCTGATTTTACAGTGTTAGTCTGGGCCTTCAGATTGTGACTGGATTGATGTGGCATTAGACTTTCTGAGCGATGGAAATTATGGCAGCATGTGTGTACAGTTTTAGTAATCAGTCACTTTCTTGTTCTCTTAAATGTTTAAAAACAAATATTGACCATTTCAGTTTCTCACAAATGCTATGGTCAGTCCTTTGAAGACTTGTTTATAGGGTATGAGAATTGTGTTAGTTTTAGAACTTAACCCTACCAGCAATCCTTGAAAGGTCTCACCAGTTTTTCCTGCCAAAGTTGTATTTACAAAATTAGGTTTCATATTCTGAAACATACAAGCATATGCATTTCCAGCCTGATATTCTGGAAGAAGATGAATCATAATACTAATTATTAATTCTTTCCATCTTTCTGATATTATGTAATCTTGTTGGTTTCCTTCTGCAGCTCTGCCAAAGTGCTAAAAGCACACTGGCTTTGTTTACAGGTGCTGCTGAGGCAGTTATTACTGACTTGAGAGCCTGGTGTAGTGTTATTGTAAGTATGTCCTTCTCCCAGGCATGCTGTATGAATAGTGTAAGGTGAAGGAATGAAAGCAAGGAAATGTGATGACATATATGTAGGTGTGTAGAAAGAAGAGTCTGAAGCGTACAATAAAATAATTGAGTCTAATATGACTGTAAAGTCTTTAGGTACTAAATAAACAATTTTCACTGCAGCTTTAATAATATTTCATGTATTTAATTTACCTTTGAATTGTTCTCTCAAGTCAGCCAAAGGAGGCAGATACGATTTTAACCAAATTGGTGTCAGGCTGCACTCTTGCTTTCTACCTTTGAGAATATTCTTGCTTACCAGCTAATAAATACATTTTAAAGTGAAAGGTTTCATCTGCTTGGATTAAACAGAAATGTTATTCTGGAAGAAGATATAGTGATGTGCCTGAAACACAAGAACAGCTGTCCTGGGACAAACCATAAATCCACCTAGGTCAGCAACCTGTCTCTGACAGGGGTCAAAAGTCAGTGCTTGAGGAAGGGTAAGAACAGGGTGAGTAACTGATTGTTCATCTGAGTACTTGTACAGCAGTTTTGTATGGCTGAGGACCTCTTTCAACTGAGTGGTGATTTTTAGAGTTTTAGTCCTTATCAGTGGATTTTTCTTCCACTGACTTTTTCTTGAAGCAATTCTTTAGCACCCACACCATCCTTTGGCAAGCTCCAACAGCTTAGCTACCTACATTTTTCTGCGAAGAACCACCTTCATTTTTTTTTCATTTTGAACCCAAATCCAGGCATAGATCCTGCAGAGTACAGCTATAACTGATAGAGTCTTGCCTAGGCTAACACTGCCCTATGCGTTAGCATGGACTGGCACATGGACTTCCTTGTCACTCACCCTTGTACAGCATAAGTGCTTAAACTCTTTTTATTTTTGTTTTTGTTCATAGTTGCAGCTGTGAAAAATCTTTCTGCTGATATATAGGAGTTTTAGGGGGTATTATTAGCTTATTGAAATGAAACTGCGGTTGATACAAAAAGGTTTGATATGAAAACTAAGATAGGGTGACCTGAAACTAGGATGGCTTGATTGTCTTGCCAAGTACACAGACTCTGATAAGGCCTGTCCTGCAGTGGCCATAGGCATGTAGAAGCTAACAAGGATTAACACATGGATAGTGCAGTGTTGTCACTGTGAAAGGTGGTAGTCACTCTCCCACCTCTAAAAGGAGAGATGAAAGAACCATGGATTAAAATCCCAATTTTCCCACCAAAAAGAACTGCATCAGAGCAGTGATTTAATTACAGAAAATCAGTGAACAGATTATATTTATTAATCACCAGTGTAAGGTATCAAACTGTTTATAGCTTATGTTTTGCTATACCTGTATGCAATGTATACTCTTTAACAAAAATTTCTTGTTGTTGTTGCCCTTGTCATTTGTAGTGGTCTTGATCCTCTAAAACAATAACTATCTTAAGAGCTCTTTTGTTAGAACAGGTGGTTAAAATTTTATTTCCATTGCTACTTATTTCTTTCCTTCCTCAGTTGTCTCTTTTCCAGACCAAGGGCTTCTGGTTTGCTCGGTTGGACCTTGCAGCTATCCTGTGCCTTGGATCCTTTTCAAGGCCTCTTTCTGAACCTTTTCTAATATCTGTAACTTAAGGGAGGGATGAGAATTTCACTGAGTGTTGGAAGATGCCTACATCATGGAAAGAGAATAGCAGGTCTTATTCTGACCACTACTAAGTATTGAGCTCATAGTTTCATGGAACTCAAATATGCCTGGCGTAGTATAGTATTATGTATTTAAAACATAAAAAATTGCTGTTGGCACTATGTTCATGCAGCTTATGTATGTATGAAGAAGATGTAATATTCTTGAAGATAGAAAGTGAGCTTAATATACATGGCATTTCTAGGGAGGAATACATGTTGATGCTGTAATTTTATCCCCTGCACATACTTTGAACATTAAGTTGGAAATAGTGGCCAAAAATAAACAACCCTAGAACAGAATAAGAGCAATCTAGCAGATAAAGCCTATTTTCTTATATGCATTTAGGTAAGAGGAGAACCAGAATGATCTCAGTAGCAGAATTTTGACTAGCCCTAGAAAAGGGAGAAGTAAACTTTAGGAAAGCTGCTAAAATAAGCCAGGATTGCTTCCTACTAAGGATGCCAAAACTTTTTGTTGATGAGATATAACTCATGTAGACGGACATAGCAGAGGACACGTATGGAAAGGTGAAAATGCAACAGGACTTTTTCTTAGTAGAAACCTACTTGGAAGGAAAAGTAACAGAAAAAAGGTGAAGTAGTAAAGAGGCTCTTAGAAAGTCAGAGGAGGCAACTTATTTGCAGAAAACAGCCTGTTTTTCTTTCCAAGTCCTCCTTGCATGATGTGTACAGTAAAAGTATACATTTTTAATGCCAGCGTAAAGCTGACCAATTAAAAGAAAAAAGAAAAAAACCCAACTCTCACAGCTGATAGCTATATATAGTCTGTTGATGTCAAAGATTTTCTTTCAGCATTGTTGAGTAGTAGATCAAGATGAGTGTGATGGACAACCGCAGAAAGAAGTGAAAAGAAAACTGAAGTTACACTTAAGTCATCCCTTAAGTATTTTGGGCCAAGATGTCAAAGCAGTCTTTAGGGATCAAACACTGGGGTTATTTTTCCAGTTAATTTTTGGCCTTGGATGTTAATGTTGCATCATGATTTCATTATTCCCCTTTTTGCTGTATATTTCTTTCTTCTCTTACCCTAAGGTTTTGCATAGCAGTGGGGAGCATTTACTCCTGTTTCACTGATTTGCAGTGAAGATTCAGCTACCCTGGGGGGAAGTCAGTCTCAGAATTGATTATACAACATGCTCGCAGCTGTGTGACCTGTTCTACTGCATTCTGTTTGCTAGTTGGGTTTGACTTCAATTACTATCTTCTGTGCCTGGACAGTGAGTAAAAGCACCATTGGAAGTTATACAGTACTGTAGAAGAATAGTTCAAGAACCTATGTTTGGCCAGTGAAGAAGCAAGCTTATTAGGCTAGATCCAGGAATAAAGGGTTGTCTGCTGGGTGAAATGACTGTGAGCAAAATTAAGTAAATAATGTGTGGGAAACAAATGATTATGAAAAAAGCTGTGATTAAGAAGCTATTTTTTTTCTGTATAATAAAATGCAAATAGAAAAAAATCTTATTGTGTATTACTGCTAAACACATTCCTCTGGGTTTTTTTGACTCCTGTTTTGTTTAAACTCCATCTGCCTTGAACTACTCAACAGCATATGTTATAAATTTATTTTCTTCTGCTTTTACATTACATTTAGTCTAAATTTTTTCCTGTCGTTGTCTGTCTGCCTCATTGAGGCTTCTGATGAGGTGGCAATGGAAACAGCTTAATGGAGTCTTCTGTATATCTGTATCCCAGCTTCACACAGAGCTGGGAGCCTTTTGCTAACACCACTGTGATAAAGCACAGACATCTATATAATGCTGAGGAATTAATGACATTTGAGACTCAGTAATTTAAGATTTTTATTTTTTTTTACTGTGTATTAATTTCAAGCTATGTATAACTGAACTTTTTCTCTGGTGTTGGTGGTGTGGGTTGTTATCGTTTGTTCTGCGCCCCACCCCCCCCCATGATTGCATCTTTGAGTTATTTAATCTTGAACCATGTCTGGGTACCAGAACTGGGAGAATCATGTTTGTCCTTCTTCTACTGTGTTTAGTGTTCCCACTGCTAGCTCTCTGTGACCCAGATGAGAAAGTTGTATGATTTTATGCAGAATGAGCAAAGTCAGACTGAAGGGGCTGTGAGATCAGTAAACTCAGACAAGTGAAGCAGGAGGAAAAGTCAAGCTGGTAGAGGGACTAGACCTGGGCTTGATTTGGCCACATGGATTGTGAAAAGGGTAAATGAAAGAATAAATTGGAAAAAATGCAAGATAAAAAAGGTGGAAGGAAGAGGAATGGGACACTGTAGGTTTTGAGACATTTTGGGTATTCTTTGGGCACTCTGCTCTAAATGGATGTATTTTTGTCCAACCTTCAACTGAGGGTGCATATGAGAAATTCTTGTCAGAATGGTTGGAGATGGTAGGTGGTTTGGAGAGTGCTCTATTAGGTAGCATTTTTCAATATAACATTATCTTCTAGGTCTGCTGAAGAAGAAGCTTCAGTTTGGAATAATAATAGGAAAGAAAATTACAGCTAAGAGTCACCAAAATCTTTTGTGTCAGTCACACTAACATTTGTAATTATCAGACACATTTTTGGCATCTCTTGTTACTTTTAATGAAATCATTCAGCATCTCCAGTCTTGCATTTTCATAAAAGACATGATTTTAATTTTCCTTACCAGATGCAATTAAATTACGTATTTGTCACCAAAATAATTGAGGGAATTGAGAGAATAGGTTTGGTTTATATGTAACAAGGTGCTAGGCTATCTTCCTTAAACCTAGTTTACTTGTTAATATGAAATGGTGGTTTAGTGCTTCAGAATTAAGGTCCTCCCTCCAACCTTGGGTAAGTAGGCCATCATACCTCTGTGATACTCCCCTTCTTTTTATTGGCCTTGTTCTGTCACCTCAAAAAACCTTTCTCTAGGTGTATCTGATCTGTCTAACCTCTGACTTGTACTTGTTGTTAGGTTTTCAGATACTTTATCTTGAATGTGTTTCTTCTCTCTCCCTAAAAGTGAAAAGATAAGGTGTGGAGGGAGGATTAAGGTATCTTTCTTCATTCTCCTCATGCTTTAAGGGTGTGTCATACATATACACTGTGATATTTCTAGAACAATAGATTTAAAGCACTTTTCTGCAAAGATAGATGCATCTAAGTGATGGTTAACCGCAGGATGTGCCTGTTGAGAACAATGGGAGCACACAGATGGGTGAAGTTATTTGGGCATGAAGGATTTCTGGGATTGAAGCCTTAGTCTATAATTACTGTGATGCAATCTCCTTGGATGAAAACTACTGTATAAACCTGCTGTTTACGTATAAGCTGTTCTGTGTGCTCAGCTGGCCGTTTTAAGGGGTTCTCAGTCATTGAAAATAAGGCTATTGTAAAATTAGGTTTAGGCCTCACAAGTGTTCAAAATGTTATGTAGTCCATAGTACCCCAGATACCTTGGTAACTAGAAACGCTCTTTCACTAACTACAGTGTTAGAATTTTCTGAGCTTCCCAACAGAAGTAACTTACATACTCTTTTGAATATAAAATTATCAGACAGTTAAAGTCAGACACTATTTCAAACCAGGTAGAAAAAGAGGAATTTGTAAAGATTAAATTGTATAGACTTGTGGTTATTAAAAAAAAGGACTGGCTTAACTAGGTCAGGTTAGCATGCATATTATCCTGCTCTCTCTTCTTAAAAAAAGAATACTTTTTCATTGTATTATAGGAAGGGGAATACACACAGTGGTAGTGGTTATGAACAGTGAGAACACAAGCTGCTGGTAATTGAGAAGGGAAAATGTTCAGCTTTTAAAGACTGCTCAAAGGATGGTATTTGGCAGCCTCTCTATAAGCAGTGACCTTGGTAGAGCTGTTACGATTTAATATTAGGTAGACTCTTGAAATTTTATGCAGCAAATACAAAGAGGTATCAGTTTTACACTGCAAACTTCTTGTCACTATTTTCCCTCATATCTAAAGTTTATCAGATACGCCCTCCAACTAGTTACACCCTTTATCTTTTTCAACTTGGACTGACTTTTAGGCTTGTGTGGAAATTTTGCGTATGCCTTAGTCCAGTGAACATGTTTAGGCTGACAAGCTAGCTATTTCTTTGCTGTGACCATTATTTATTATCAGTTCTAAGATGATCCAGGTCCTCGGTAACCACATCGAACTCTTAAACTAGTGGTGATCTTCCAAACTATGTTAATACAAGTCCTTTGTATCCTTGATTTCATATTCTCACAAATATGGAGTTGAATTTATAGTGTTGTCATCTATAATTGACATCTAATAAATGCATTAACAGTTCATTCTGTAACAAATCTTTCTTCAGGTTACAAAAAAGTGTTGTTGTATTTCTTCCTGCTGTGAATGAATTTTTATTTAGAGGCTTACAATAAGATTGCAGACTCTTTCCAGGTGCTGTTGAGATAAGGAGTTGAGAATGCTTGGGGCTTTCTGTTGTACTTCTCCTTAAATCAAAGTAATGTGGACGGTTTAAAGGTGCTTAGTTTTGTTCTTTTCACAGGCAAAGATAAATGGTGAGAATGCCTATAGGCTCTGGCAGTCACACCAGTTTTGGATATTCAGGACCTTAAAGATGCAGTTGCTTTTGTTGAAAAGATAATTGTAGGAGGCCACTCTTCAGAAGGCATTTCCTTGTATAGATGACAGCAAATGGAGATGTCTGTTTAACTCAGTAGGTGACACCAGTATTCTAGAATGGAGCATCTGTGGCTTAATGGAGATAAGATAGTCTTTGTCTTGGAGATAAGATAGTCTTTAAGGTTTTAAAATACTTTTTTCTATATGCACTTTTTTTTCTTCCTTTATTCTCATGTGTTTTTCCATCTGTAGAGATACCAGCATTTTCTCAATGTTTGTATTGGAGCCATATTTTTAATATTTAATATATTGACAGGTCTGTGAAGTAAATTGAATATTTCTTTGTCCTACTCTATGCTTAAAAAGATAATTTACAGTACACAGGTTTAACATTGGCATTGGCTTATAAAAGAAGTAACTTCCTTAAGAACATACTTGGAAAATTGTTTAAGAAACTAATGCATTTGAAAACTAAAATAGTTGTCTGTCACATAAAAAGGTGAAAAGGCATACATAATAAAATTAATTAATTTCCTTGTGTCCTGTGTGAGTGAAACTGAAGCTGGGTCTTGGTGCTGCAGGCATGCAGTATTCTCAACTTTGCTAAGCATGAATAGTCTCAGTAATTTCACTGGGACCCCTCAGTTATGTAAATCATGTGTGTTTGTGTGTATACGCACACATATGTACAAGATATATTAAAGTATTCTATTGAAGCAGTATGTCTAATGACTTGTGTATCCATTTGCAGCTTGAGAGCTTTTTTTTCCTTTTATGTAGTTTGACAAAAATAAATCTCTGCAATTTAAGTGATAGTGCAGTTAATGTATGGCACATTTTATTGAAGCAGAACACTTAAAACAACTGAGAATAATAGATCAGGAGGCAATAATTTTTGTATTACCTGCTGGAGGGGAAAAAGGGAAAAACAATATGCATATCTTACATATGTGTTTCATTACAACTGAACTAACTATTGAGTCTGTGACTTTTCAGAGACTTGGAGCATTTAGTCAATGTGTAGAGTAATGCAAGCTTAAGTATGGATGTGTGTTTATTACATTTGGCCCCCTCACTCCCGCGAGCTTTTTAAGGAGCATGGATGTTTTGCAGTTGTAATATCACAGTAATAATCACCAAAAAAAAAATTGAGACAGCAGACCATTTTAGTTAAATGTGTAATTAAATTATTGTTTTAATATTTTTGATTGCATATGTTCAAATCTGCTGTAAAATTGAAGGTGCTACACCGTGAACGGGGGGGTGGAGGTGAAAGGTGGGGTAAGCTGACCTGGGGGGGCAGAGTGCTTGGCTTTTATCAGGTTACATTGTTCTTCCTTGGCGGTGATCATTTTGATGTTTGAAAAGAGGAAATAAAATTACAGGCTGCCCCCCTCACCCGTGGTATACATGCATTTTCCCTTCTACATGACAAGTGACTATAAGTGTTTAAAAAGTCTCTGCTGGTGGGGCTCCAGATAGGTGAACAAAGTAAGCACAAATACATTTTTTTTTCTGCAGGATTGCCTTACTGCGCTGCTAAACCCACCGTTCACTTGTTGCAAAGGCTGGCAGTTTTGGCAGCTTCACTTCTGCAAGTGAATTTCCCCCCTCGTTCCCATGCCTGGCCCCAGGGCCGTTCCCTTTGTCACTTAAGCCATAGGCCGGAGCGGGGGCAGCGCTGGCGGAGAGGGGCCGGACCCCTGTCCACCTGCTCGGCTGTCCCTCTCCCGTAAGTTGCAAACGGGCTCTTGCCGTCGTCTTCCCGT
>NW_010120460.1:0-210 GCF_000699245.1 Pterocles gutturalis
GGTGCAGAGCTTTTGGGTAATTCCCTTCGCTGCTTTTAAGGCAGCGGAGAAGAAACCAATCCCTGATGCTGCCACAGTGACTGACAAAATTGGATTTGGTCCAGTGGAACGAAACATGAGGATTCATCTTTTTTGCAAACCTCAATTCTTCCATTAAATAACTACAAATTTACAAAATCCCTTCCCATTTGTACCCAGCATACGGCTTTT
>NW_010120460.1:286-62738 GCF_000699245.1 Pterocles gutturalis
GCACTGGGGAAATGAGTGTGGAGCACCGGGGGATGCAACAAAGAGCCAGGATCCTGCAGAGCTGAGGTGTCCTCTCGCCCAAGCAAGTGACAAGATCAAGCATGTTAAGTCCAGTAGAGATGATGCAAAGTTTGGAGAAAGTCTGTTCCTGTGGTTGTAACACACTGTCTGTGCCACCACGAGTTCCGCCAACACTTCCAAACCTTTGCTTGCGTGAAAATACATTTCATTTAATTCTACCATAATTACAAAAAAAAAAAAAAAAAAAAAAAAAATCTGGGAAACTGGAAGGCGGAAAAAAAACCTAAATGAATGCAGCCAGCAGGAGAGTAAAAACTAGAGCATATGCTTCCCGACCAGCAGTGCTGTGCTTTTCTCGCTAGCTGTGTCAAACTTCATCACGTACAAGACTCTGATGTCACACGAAAATATTTTGGTTTTCCAGCTGCAGTTACAACTTTGCCAAAGGTTGAAAATTTTGAAAAATTAGAGTTTGGTTTTATTCTTTGCTGCACTAAAGAGCAACACATCCAACAGCCACCTCCCCAAGTGCATGCAAATCAGTTTTTTAAAAAGTCTGTGTTAAAAGAGAAAAATCAACTTTATCTTCCGTATTCACATGATGATCAGCAGACCTTTTACACCCTTACTTGAAATGTCACTACTGGAGTGCTCAAGCCTCTGGACTACGAGATTCAACTCACTGTCAATAAGTGGTTTCTGCTGGCTAAGTCAGAGGCATTTTTTTGGAATGAGAGGAGTGACATATTCATGGAGGAAAAACATATAGAAATTATTTTCATTCGTTTATGCTTTGTTAATTTATTTTGCCAATATTTTAAGAATGTTACTGACTTTGACATTGCAATGGATTCCTCTGTCCCTATTTTTTGAGTAAAGGCAGATCGGAGATAACATTTCTTTAGCTGTTTAGTAGTATACGTTCTATTATTATGCAACAAATTGACAGATTATGTTGGAAAACGAGACACAGCATCTCAAGTAAAATTATATGGGTTTGAAAATCTCATTTCAGTCAGAGTTTTTAATTAAAAAACAAACAACCAGCAAAGATGTTTTCCTCAATAAGACAAAAATCAATCCAAAGTTTATGCCCTCATTTCTGTTTTTTTCACTAATACATAAAGCTGCCAGGGTAACACACAGCTGAATAACAGTTAAGATATTAGACTTTGGCTTATTCTAAAAACTAGAATTATACCGTAGCAACACATGACTTTTTAGCTAGCAAGAGGTCTCCGTGCTGTCAGCAGGTTATTTGCAGCCCTACATCAAGTCAAGACCTGCAACCCACAACAGGCCTCAGTTTCTTGCAAAAGCTGCTGCAAAGACAGGGTTTGGGCATTGCCCAGGCCCTTCTTCGGCTCAATTTGGTCAGACTTTTCTTAGCAGATAACTGTTCTCGCTAAAACAGGTTTAGTTTTATGTCCAAAGTAGAGGTGTTGGGTTTCTTTAAAAGTTATTTTTTGCTCCATTAATTAATACAATCAATCATTGCTTTTTTTTTTTTTTACCATTTTTTGTACTTGAAAGAGTCAGATGTAGGAAAAAGGGTCAAATCAGAGGAAGCAGCCATGCTATTGAGAGGCAAGTGCTGTTTGCAGAGGTGTCCAGGTAAATGCTGAGACACCCATGCAAGAAAAATAAAATATTTTCCCTCCTGGAATTATAGCTATATATAATGATTTATTAAGAAATTTGCCTTCAGTTATATGGAAAGACATAACAATTCAACATTTTTGTATTAATCTTATAATGTACTTTGCTATTTTATCATAAAAATGTTACTGCTGTGTGTGCAGTATGATTTCATGTGCAGTAAGTATCATTCCTACAGGAGATGCTTTTAAAGCCTCCCTTTTTCACTTAGGAAAATTTCAAAAATCAGATCCACAATTGTTTTTTTTATCAAAAACCCTCTTGAAGTCAACGATGCAAGGATTAGAAGGAGCCACAGCTGAGCGCAGTTCAGGTGAGAAATTAAGTCTGTATAACTACAGAAAAGGAATGCAAGATGGGAGGAAATTTAAGATGGAAACTCTCAGTTTGGGGAGTTCCCTTGTGAGATTTTGAGAATTAAATTAGAGGAAAGTGTTTGAGAACACAGTGAGGTGAGTAATCTTGCTTTGCTTACTGTAGTATGGTTTGGGTTACCTGGCAAATCTTTGCCAGGGCTATTGGAAGCTGGCTAGAAACTATAAATGACTTTAACGTTAATGAGTATTTCCATGCTGGGAAATGCAGCTGGAAGAGAGGAGCTAGGCTCCGTCCCAGTTCCTAAGGAGCTACACATTTAATTTGCAGTGTCTGGATTTCAGTCTTATTTTTCACAAGCGTAAAGATGCCAGATGGAAAGCATTCAGGTGAACACTTCTGAAATAATTAACTGGTTTCAGGTTTAAGACATTTTGTGCTTGGGGCACAAGGAACGGCAGAGGTTCCATCTAACGCCCTGAGGAGCGGCGTGCCCTCTGTGCCTTAAACCAGGATACGGCTGCTGTCAGGTGCTCATGGGTGCTGTCGTAGTCCCTGTCGTGGGTGTTACTGTTAACTCCTCCTTAATTAGCAAGTTACTGTGCAACGTGAGGTTTTGAGTGAGATTTCCAGATGGAGACAGAGATGTCAGCTTTCCCTGTAGCAGGGTGTTTCAGTAGATGTGTTCAACCAGGTGTGCTCCTGCTTCCGAGTGAAATAACATGCTCACATTTTTCCTTAGATGAAACAAAAAGCCTTGGGCTAATTAGCTGAAGAGATGATGGTGATAGCTAACTTCTGCATCCCAGATCTTGCTGATGTGATCTGGAAACACGTCACGACAGACTTGGACTGAATGTGGTGGCATGCTGCGTTGCCAGATGCTTCCACCACCTTTCTGGAGGCTGTCAGACAGCAACGAGGCATCCTAAGGCTGGCTGTCCTAACCTGCCCTGTCACTCACAGTGGTTCATTTCTGTCAAGTGACCATCAGTCTGCCATGCAGGCTGACAGCGTGACTCCTTGTATTTTTTGGCCTGAACTTGAAACTTGTAGAGGAAGACAAATTTATTGTGGGCTGTTGACTAAAGATTCCAGGTCATATCTCCCATTTCACAAGAGGAGTTAAACTGGTGTCAGCTCTGTAACAAAGCTGGCTCTGCCCTAAAGCCATTGGCAGCCCCCCACAGCCCTGAGAGGGAAGCACACAGACCTTCCTAACCCCATGGGCAAACCAGGCTCGTTCCCGACCTCACACAGCTGCACCGGACACCGCAGCCCTCCTACTCCTGATCCTGAGAGCTCACACTGAAAAAGGGGGTCCAGGTGATTTAGGGGCTTTCAGAGGCTGTCTGCAAACAGGAGACAGCTTCCCTCAGAGCGTGCAGAGGATGCAGGATCTCACCTAGTCCACAGAGCTGTAAGCCCTACCCTCCTAAAATCAGGAGAAATGGAAAAAAAATCTCCTTATGTCTGCCAGGAGATTTCTATATAGGTATGAATGGGACTAAATGGATTACAAGGCTTGGTCCTTATCTAGCAGGAGACGACCATGAATGTATGTGAGGGATACACAAACCATGACATCAACAAGGTAGCAGGGTACCTGCAGGTATGCTGTGGCTGTGAAAAAAAAACCCAAATAACTGAAAATGAGCTTACGCTGGTGTCCTGGTGTCAGTTGGGACAGAGTTAACTTTCTTCATAGCAGCTAGTAAGAGGCTGTGTTTCAGATTTGTGCTGAGAAGGCTGATAACACACTGATGTTTATGGCTGCTGCCAGGACAGTCAAGGACTTCTCAGCTTCTCTGCTGTGCCAGTGTCTGCAGGGGCAGGAGAAGCTGGAAGGGGGCACAGCCCCAATTCCTAGCCTAGGATTCGACCTCAGGTTTAGGATTGAGACACAAATTAACCAATACTTGCTAGCTGGGTCAAACCACAACAGCTGAACATAATATGCCAGAAAAATGTGTGCAGTGCTGTTAGAGTGGAATGAGAATCAACAGTCAGAAAGGTGACCAGTTATTAGTTTTGTCTCATGCATACATGTTGTAAGAGTCTTCCTGTGGTAATAGAACATTTTCCTGCTGCTTGCAATGAGTGGTAAAAATGTTCAGGTTTCTTTTAGTTCCAGTGTGAAAGCTATACATATTCCAGAAGGATGTATACATTAATCAATGCTTTAAGTGCAGCTTCTGTATCTATTAAACATTTATATTATGGAATAATCTCAAAACGGATGGACTTTAAAATATTTACAGATCTTAATAAATGTTTAAAATGCAATTTTTGTAGCAAACAGCAGAACTGGACTTCCTTTGAACTGAAGGACATTTCTGCATCTTCCTGTGTCTCTGGTAAGACATGAAAATATAGAGAACATGGATTGCAGAGGTATCTGGAAGCTCCCATTCCCTGTGAAGCCAACAAGGTAAAGGAGAATGTAAGCAGATGGTTGAGACACCTTGCATGGGGCAGAGTGAAGGTCCATGGAGCAGATGGGCGTAGCTCAGTAAATACCTTTGGACAGGTTAAAGGAACTGTTGCATGGACAGTTTTTCTTTCCCAATTTTCAGCCAAGTCTTACTATGTACCAGCGACACAGTGGGTGTCTCGGTGACAGCTCTTCCAGCTATAAGGCTCCCTGGGGTGAAGAACCCCGCACAGCTAGTGCTGCGTATTCAGCACGGTGCCAACCGTATATAGTGCCACACTCTGTTTAATGCCAAGACTATACAGTCAGGCTTTGCTCAAAGCGAGGGATTTAGTTCTCTCCAAGGGGCGAACGTACTCATAGCTCATGTCAGTCTCATGCACAGAGCACATAACCAGACACGGTATCTAACAGAGCCAGGTTTCATGCTCTTTGGCACGGTAACATTACAGTGCTTTAAAAAAGCCTTTAAAAAAAATGAATCAGGTTTCTAATGTGGGAATAGAGCAAAGGCCAGCTGGAAATGAAACCTAGGACTGAGCATGGCTTTTTGTATCTGAATTTGCAGCATTTTAGATCTTTAATTTTGCATGGATGACATTCAGGTTTTGTGAGGGTTTTTTTTTTTTGTTTTTTTGTTTTTTTTTTTTTTCAAAGACCTTAATGTTTTCTTTTTACAGAGGGGGACCACAGTTTCCATACATATGTGATAGACTTATACTACCATAGTACTTAGTGGCCTTAATGGGTTGCCTCTAAAGAAGCAGCAATGGCAACCTCAAAGCATCAGGACAAAATGAATGAAACAGAGAGGAGTGATCAGCCAGTCTCCATGGATTAGATAAATACACTTTTGTCCACAAATTCAGATGATCTCAATACCTGAGCTGATCTCAGTTACCTAATGTGGTCAAACTTAACAACCTTCTATTTTGGAAATGCTCCAAACTCTTCTAAGTGAAAACTACCATTCATCTCCCCAGAACTAGAATTAATCACTCATGTCTAAATTTTCCTATGTAATGAGTAAGAATTGGTTCAGTCTTCAAAACAATTGAGATGAAGCATGTCCCGATGTAGCTACAGAATCTTGGGTACCGTACGAGAATAAAATAATTAGTTGTGTCAGCACAGGGAAGAAGACTTGCTTCAAAAACAAACAGGAAAAATAGGGCTTTGGATGATCTAAAGCTAGCCAGAGTATGAGGATTCATAGGAAAGTAGTGGCTGATTGCTTCCCAAGTATAAAACACATATTATTGCTTGTAATTTTTGGAAAACCATGTAGAATGGCAAATTTATTAAAATGCTGTTCTACTGTAGACAAGACATGGCAACAACTTCATTGATCAAAACTAGGAGGCAACAGAGAAAATCAGCAAACAGACAAAATCCTTTTTAGACCCTGTTCATAGTAAAACTTAGAATGTAAATCTGAGAGCTTAGAGATATTAGATCTTGAGGAACTATTCAGAAGGCAATTATTCCCAAAGATGTCTGCCATATAATTCATTCAGGACCCTATTTCATTTGCAAAAAGCAGATTTAAAATTATTCAAGGAAAGCACTTTCTTGACCTCTCAAGACATTTAGCAACTCTTGAAGAGGCAACAGTCTCCCAAAAGAGCAAGCTGAAGAATGCTAAGTAAAGGAAGAAGCAAATTTCAAGTATAGTTTGGACCAAGAAATAAAAGCGTAAATAGAGAATATGATGAACTATCCTGCATATTAAATAAACAACTATCAGGACTTGAAATCAAATTAAATTTTAAGCTGCAGAGAAAGTAAAGCCCATCCAGTCCTGCCAATGTCAAATGACTAAGGGGTACGTACACTGCTGCTCTTGGGTACCCACCCAGAATATGGCAATTGTATTTACTAAACGCACTGGTTCTTAGCTTTAATAATGAATTATTCATGTTTTGTAATATTAGATTCCCTAGAGTATCCATGCACAGCATGCACAATGATAAATTCTCATTGAATTTAACAGAAATACTTTCCTTTATGACTATCAGAATGAGGCTTTAATAACAAAACACACCTCTTTACTAGTTCTTCTTCTCCAACTTTATATACAGAAAACTGATTTCTTTAACTTTGAGTACCCATGGGAAAATGATAATCCTAGAGATAACTGAACAACAGACTGACTTGACTAGGAATGGATTAGAGAACACAATTAAAACAATGTATTGTATCACAGAAAACCTAGCCAAAAAATAAAATAAAAATCCTACAGAGAAACTTCACATTGCTTCCAGGACCTTTGGTACTGTTTTTGAACATCGTCTTACTCTTTTTAAAGCAGGTTATAATTCAATTATCATATTCTATTGCCATTTTCTGCACCTCTAAAGAGACTATCTTCTTTGCAATAGCAGTTTTACCATTATAATAATAATAAGGAATTTCAAACACTTCATTTCACAGGGTGCTTATACTACTGTTTCCTGATGCATATTCTGGGTTATTCTTGGATTTAAGGGAGCTTTTCGTGATGCTCAGAACTGAAGTGAAACAGCAAATCCATTAAAAAGATGATGGGCCTTATTTTGAGTCCTGATTCTGCAAAGCATTCTGCATTTATAAAGCCTTAATCCTCATGCTGTTTTAATCTTTGTATAAGAAAAGTCCAATTTAGTTGGCAAATTGTAGAAAGAAGTGAAATTAATTTGCTGCTCACCAGTTTTCTCATCAGCATTCTAAAAGCCCCAATGAAATTAATATATTAAACACTGTAGTGGAAGAGGATATGGGAAATTTAAACATCACAGTTTAAGGCAAGAGGTACAGTGATGCTATAAAACTCAAAATATTGATTTAAATACATTCAAAGAAGAATACTCCCCTATATCAAACAACATAATAAAGTTGTGGAACTATTTATATAACAATTCTAAAAATAATTCAGTCATTCAGTAACTCACTAGAATGCAAAGATTATTTCAAAGCATTACATGGAAAAAGAAAATAAAACACATATGGTATGAAATGCTTCTAACACCAAATTTTAACGCCACATTTAGTTGTAGTTTAACAAATGAGATGATCATCTCCTTTTATGCATGCTCATAGAACAATTGAGAAAGCCACAAAATCCTGCAGAATGGCAGATTATACACATGTCAAATAACCTGTCCTGACTTCTATTTACCCTAGAGATATTTCTGAAGTAGAGAAAAAAAGAGCAAACAGTAAGTACAGCCAAGCAAGAGCACTCCAACAGTTACTCAGCATCAGGTTACAGATAGAAACTCATAAAGGCAAAGCAACTGGAGCTTCTGGCTGGTCTAGCTCATCAGCGGAATGAAAATGGTACAAAAAGTTACAGCAGGAGCTTTATGATGACCCGCAGCTTAAATCAGGTGAATGAGCCAATATGAGCAAGAGTCAAATAAATAAAACGCTATATGCTGACACAAAAGTAAATAGATGTCAAACAGCCATAGCCCTAATTAGTCTGGAAATTATAAAGGAAGGTTTGAAAGAATCTTCTAGCAGGTGGAGGGTAGGAACACAATGAATTTTAATATGAAGAGTGATCATTTTATCTGCAAGATTATAAAATATGGTTGCTTTGATAACAGGAAACAGAATAACATCTCAGGGTGTCCCTTTCAATTGTATGATTTGAGCAGTACAAAAAACACACAATTTGTCTCTAAGAATTTTTGGTAACATTTCTTACCCACCCATACAGTGACTAATTGACTACTACTGGGATGTGTTTAAAAAAATCAAGCTGGTGGAATACTGTGGAGAGGTTAACTTGGTTTATGGAGCACAGCTTTTGAGCAGATGATAGATTCTCTGGTATCCAAGTAGCTTTTCATGACTTCTCCCATACTATCCTCATGTCTGGAATACTCTCCCCAGAACTTGGTTGTAAGAGCTTTTCACCTTTAGAATATTAGTTAGCAAACCCTCTAAGTTTTTAAAATGCCCCTTCCACATAAGAATCAAACCTCTTTACACATCATAGATTATTTACTCCTTCGTCTTCCAGATGTCAAGGTTTTCTCTGCTTTATCAATGTCTGCTCCTCTCCCCTCTCAAACTTCTCTTTAACCATATCTTACTGAGAGCATTTTTTTTTCTCCTCACTTCCACCATTCCCCAAAGTATCTCTCTTTCCATGTCTTCCCCAGCTCCTTTCAAGACGAGTTATATTTTTCTTCCCTTCCTGAAAAACACGTTTGGTTGTGCCTTTTTATTCTTTACTCCAAATAACTGCCTTCTGTTTGCTCCTGCCTCTCATAATGAATGCTGCGTGAAAGTTTGCACCTCTTTCTTTCCCACGATATGGATTTTGTTCTCTCAAGCATGCAATGGACTTTCCCCCTCTTGAAGTACCAAATTTTCCCACTACACTTTTCCATCACTTACTGTTTCCATGCCCAGGTCATTCCAGTCTATCATCATATTGCACTTTTTCGCATTTCACTGAATTTGTCCCATTTAACATTTCTTCCCTGGTTCTGCGATCTAAACACTCACCTGTTTGTCAGCAGACTGTACCAACAGTTGTTGCTTATTTACTGGGAAAATATTTAACATGCAAAGGATACTGTCATGACTATATGACAAAGTCCTCACACATCAGATAAGCATAGATCACAAGTGCGTCAATAAATTTTAAGAATCTTGCGATTCATTTGAAAAGAACCTTAAAATCCAGTAACTCTAATGAGAAAAGTGTTTGAAATGGCAGCTTAGTTGATTCAGATGTCAGTTCTACCAGAATAAAAAACAATTGCAGCTACCTCTGTACCAAAAAAAAACACCATTATTGAAAAAAAAAAAAAACAATTAAAAATGAGTTACATGTAGGCCATTTTAAACAATTTAATAGGAGCATTTCCCGCAATGCTACATACAAGAAACTATTTTAAATAACATCAATACAAACTCAGAAAAGTCAGAGAACTTGAAGTTAGAAAGATTTAATCTTTCTTGCACATAATAAAAGACATAATACATATGATTCATTCAAACAACTATGTTATCATAACTGTAAGAAAAAAGCTTAAATAAAAGTGTTTAAATGAGGGAGCTAAGAGTCGGGCATCTAAATCCATGTGTAGGCACTGAATAGCTGGTTTAATTTTCAAAATTGCAAACACTTTCAACTTCCACAGAGTTTAAGGTGACTGACACCTACAGAAGTCCCATTAACACTTATCCACATAATTTAATTCATCTGAGTAGGTCCATCAAATTAAAAGGGAGGATTTATATGCATAAATCACATGACTAATGTTTACAGGATTACAACATATGCTGATATATGGATTTAGTTGTCTAATTTAAGTCTCAAATTTTAAAACTTTAAATCACAACATTTAAAATACGAGTTGTTTATTTAATTATGCATTTAGGATGTAAGCTATAGTCTTTAAAAACATACGCCGTGCAGAACTCCCACTAGATTTTAAAACAGAGCAATTAGTACGGTTTTTTTGAGTGGCAACCAGAGTCCTCATGATCAACATATTATCTGAAATATTGAGGTATACAAATAAGATAAATCATTCAGAAGCAGTCATTTTCCTTATCGACCATACTACTTCCACAGTTCAAAAGCAGAAATCCTGTTAGCAGAGATTTCTGCTTAGAAATGGATGACATAGATAGGTCTGGAATTTTAGATGCTTATGTAACTTCCTAAGCACCTAAAAAAGAAACAATCTCTTATACCCCAAGTTTTAATCAGGGATCAGTATTTACATTTGAATCAACACCTCTAAATACTTCATTAAAATCAGGATACTGGCCATCACAACACCATTAATATCAGTTAGTTAAACATCTTTTCAGTTGCTAAATGAAAATACACTTTCCAACACAAGGAATTTTAATCATTCTTCCATTATTATTGATGAGGTCAGTGTCACATTATTTGTCTTTACTATGCTCTTGTTCACAACAGCAAGATAATTAGATTGCTCTTTTTAGCACAAAGTGCTTTTCAAGTGTCTAATTTTATAAATGCTGATGGTCATATTAGTATACATAAAATAAAGTGACAAAATGTTTAATCAGGGTTCAAATCACCATAATAGTTATTATTGATATCAAGCCTGCAATGGTCAGAGAGCTACAGCACTGAAATTGCAAGATAAGAACATACTAATCAGGTAATATCTATGAAACTGAATTAATCTGAGGTCTACCAGCCACTTCTGTGATAAGATTAAAATACAAACCCACTTTGTTCACAGGAGGGAAAGACAAGGCAAGCCACGGATTGGGTCTTACCCTCTCCTTCATCACCACTGAATGGACAACTACAGATTGTTCTGGTTTGCAATACAGGTAAGGACTGGTTCTCTTAAAAGACTAGATCTTTCAAAATTTAAAACTTGATAAAGGACTGATCTGCCCTTCATTGTGTCTACTCAGATGTTTTCAACTTGCAGTAATCCACCTTGGTTTCAGAGTAAAGGTCTCAAGCATCCTCCCAGTTCCATCCTATTTTTTAAAAAACAAACCAAACTAAAATCATTAAGGCTGTTGTATATCTGTGTCAACTTGATTTACATATACCAAATGAAACAATCACTTTGAGGATCTTCAAGTGGAATGATTGGTCTTGTCAATATTCCAGGAAAAGTCATGGCATCCATTGGAATAATTAGTCTCCGACATCGCCATCTCTGTCACCTATGAGCCACAGAAAATGAAAACCTATAGCTAATAAGGCAGTTCCAAGCAGATCTCCCAGTGCAGTAAGGTAAGGGATAGAAAAACTGTCAGGATCTTTTCCTTTTTTCCAGAAGTGGTGCACCATCCAGTCAGCAATCCATAACAGAGTAAACACCTACAGAACATCAAACAAACAAAATCTGTATTATTATCACTGAAGTTATATTGCAAATAAGTCAACAGCCAACATTATTGTCTCCTTAGTACTTAGCACTATTGTATACAACTGTTTTTGAAAAATATTTTCCAAAAATAGTTTTTTTAAACACTCCCCACAACTAGAAACAGGGACACTTGACCAGCTTCTCTCAGTAAATCTCATGCACAGGTAGAAAGAACATATTGAATCATTGACAGCACTCTTCATCAGTCTACACTTGAAGACTTCTGAAAATGGCAAGAAAAAGCAAATATCCCAATGAAACATGCAACTGCACTTCTCACACAAGACATCCTTCTGTACAGTGAGAATGTAAGTGGGGCTTTGAGATCATTCAGAACTGACTGATGTTGCCCCAGCTGAAAACACTCAGCACAGGCATAACTCTTGTTTCCACAGGTCTAGAACTGAGCTGAAATCAGATGTGATATAATGAATAACAGGTCAGGTTAAGATCAGTTTAATTTGGATTGTATGAACTGCAAAAAAATGGGCTAGAAGCTACTTTTATGCATGAAATACCAGCTTCAGCCCTTCTGTAATAAGGCACACCTGCAACACATATTGTGAAACTGTCACTCCAGGCTGAATTTGTCCCAAAGTAAAGATTTCATTCCCAACTGGGAATGTCTGAACATTCAAGAGGTTTGATCTTAATACCAAAGGTATGCATAATCATTAATCCAGTTTTAGAAAAGAGTTCTTTTAATGTTTCACAGCTGCATGATAAGAGACTCTGGTTCAGTAGAATCATGTGGTGTGGCACAGCCCGAGATGAAGAGAGAAAGGACCTCTAACTGAGCATCCATTTCTTCTTGTCTCTTCTACAGAGATGCTTAAGATGAAATAAACACTGCATTTTATGTCTTTTTAGTTAATCAGATCTTTAGGAAGAGTAAACTTGAGACAGTTATTACCACAACTCATTCTTTAAAAAATCTACTATGTACATTTAAAAGAAATGTAGTATCAAAGTAGTAAAAGGTACAAATTTTATATTTTCTTTAGTAAATGATCAATTACTAGTATCAAAAGCATCTTTATAAATAAATGCACACATTTACTGCAATACTGATAAGATGGGTGCAAGCCACTTCTCCACAATACAAAATATAGTAAAATGAATGGCATATAAAAATTGTTGGAAAAGTGTATTAAAAAGTTTGTCAAAAAATCTTTGCAAAAGTATATGTTAAAATACAAGTCTGAATTTCTAATTTTTTAAAAAAAAAGAAAGGGAGGAGTATTTGCTTAATGAAAAATGCATGGCTTATTTATATAAACATATCTTCTGAAAAGGGAACTCTGTAGTCTAAGCTAATTATGCAAGTCCTAGGTGTGCTGACTGGAATCCAAACAAATATATTTAAAACAGATGTTTTCTTTGGAAGACTATCAGATTCTTAGAGTCAGCTCCTTCTTCTAATAGAGACAAAAAGAGGCCTGTTTATAAAGATACTGTACATTAACATCTCCTGCAGCATGTACACAGAAGACCCTGTAGCACCCCACATCAACAATGGTTATGCATCTCTGTTAGAAGATGAGAGCATTTGTTCCAAGACTAATTTATAATGCATTTATATGACACAACTAATTAGACACAGCATACACAGTTTAATTTAGATGACAGTATGCACTTTTGGCTGTTAAAAATTGTGACATTAAAACCTTTAATTTGTCTATATATTTTCCACCCTAAAATAACTGACTTAGACTATTGTGAAAAATGGGTAGTTTGGAAATTAAGTGCTGTGAACTTCTCATATTAACTTACAGATGCATAACATACAACACAAATTACAACAAACCTAGCTTCTCTAAGCAATAGGAAAAAAGTTGTAGCATATTACATTAACTGATGCTTATGAAAGTATATGGTGGCAGTTGGGACATACCACTTACAGAATGAGACTGCAGTTCACTAACGTGTACTTTGCTGAAAGAATAATGCTATCATCATGCATTTGCAGAGCTAGAAACTCACTAATATTTAAGAATTATATGTATCAGTCTTTGGAAATGGTTACTTATTTGGCCACAGTAGTTGGAGTTGTAAGATCAGTGTGATTTAAATCTATAATGAGATTTTACTTCTTATCAATGTTAAAAAGGGGCAATCAAATTCATCAATCAACACTTATTTTGGGAAAAAAAAAAACAAGTAAAAGCCCTACTATGAGTTTGCCAATTTTTGAAAGTAAGACAGTCCTTGAATTTAAAGTGATAACAGAAGTCACTCACAAAGACCTGCCAGAGGTAAAAAGAGAAAAATAATACAAAAGACATTACAAGACTTGTTACTTTAAGTGGCACAACACTTCACATTTTCTGGGATTTATCAGTGACCTTATACTTATTTCAGTGAAATCACGCAGATGGCATAGCAATGCAAATACTGTGCACTACTACTCTGCACTCATGCTAGGAAGAAGAAAGCCTTCCTACTTTGAATTGAAAACCACCTGGTTTTGAGGGAAAAAATAAAGGGATTAACATCACAGAAAAGCCTAATAAGACAGTGCAAAAAAATTATCTGTTTAGCACAAAATGCTGTAGAAAAGTGATAAGAAAAGCTTGTAAATATATTCAGAAGCGTTCAGGATGTGAGGTAGTATTTTTAAAAATTTTAATATACAGAGGAAGAGAACAATGAAGTGTTTTTCGCAAAAAAGAGACAAGTAGTAGTAAAATTATGAAACAGAACCCTAAGAGTTCTTCCAGACTGAAGAATTATATAACTCTGAAGTTTAAGAAAGGTAAAAAGTAACAAAATATCTATGTACATAAAAAGATCTATTTAAGAAAAGGGAGACACTCTTTAGCCACTGATCAAGAAAAAGCCCAGAGCAAGGACTGCAAAAATACAGGCAACATTCCGGATTTTTTGATATTTTAAAAGGAAGGTCATGCTAAGTTATTACTCTTCTGAAAAAAAATACAATCAAAATGAGGAAAATGCAACTACAGACCTTATCAGTTTTACACTAACAAAATATACAATAAGTATCCTAATAATGACCGATATTTTCTATTTATAAATGTGTATTTGTGAAAAGACGTATCAGTCACATTGTCAAAAAAGGCCCTCAGAAGACAGAAGCAGCAGGACACAGTGATAAGAATGAGAGGGAGAGAGCGAGCAAGGGAGGGAAAGAGCAAGAGTGAAGTCCTTATCAAATCCTAATGATGACAAATCTGAAAATAAGGAATATAAGTGCACATACCATTTTGTACAACAAAGAACAGAAATAGACAGTAATTCTCAATATTGAACTTTCTGATTAAAATTATGAATATCAGATTAAAATGGAAATCAAATATGAATACTTAAATAAGAGTGAGCCTCACTATTTAAAGCTCAAATATTATGATTGCATGACTAGAAGTGGGAACATTATACACTACAAAGCAGTTTTTTTTCCTTTGCTACTGGGCACAAAATTTACTTTAATTTTTGGCAGGTCTTTAGATACTATTATGGTTTTGAACCCTGGCTAGCAGCAAAACACCACACAATAACAAGTTTAGCTAAAGAAAAGTTATTTTTGGTCTTTTGCATTTAGTAAGGACCCCTGAGAGCTATATGCATTTTCTCATGTAATTACTTTCTCATTATTTCTGAAATGGTAAAAGAATGAAACTCTATTATTTAAAATAAAAACACATGATTCCCTCCATACATTTCTAATACTGTCTAAACTTCCTACAGCCTAATTGATATGTTTCAGGATGCTATGCCATTTTTACTGTTTCTTTCATCCGAGATTACCATGTTTCATCAGTGAATACACGTCAAATTTACAGTGATAAAAAGTATAACATTCAAATGCCTAATATTTGTAAAATGGTCTTGAATCTTTTATGTTTCTATTAGCTTATACATTAGTTGCTGTGATTAGTGAATTCCAACACCAGACTGGAAAGAGAAAGTTTAGGTTATACATTTGCATATGTTTTTTCACACAGGCATTATCAAAATTCTACTATAAGTTTAGCATGTAGAAGCAAGACCTTTTAGCAGTTTATTTAGCATGTCTTAGACAGAATATCCTACATATTGCTAGTCCTGCTGATTCACCTCAAATCGTTTCCATGTGAAGGTGCATGACAAAATAGTTTCATTCTCTTACTTTAGACAGGAAACACAGATGCAAATAAACTGTGACAACCTTTTTTTTTTTTTTTTCCAGTGTATTTTAATTCTGCCTTACTCTGAAACCTGTATTAGGTCAAAATTTACCTATATTGTAACCATGACAAGGTCTGCTAATTACTGCATAAGAACTATTTTAAATTCATGAAATTCAAAGGTAAGTTCATTTTTTTTAAATTATGAGTGAAAAAACCCAATTAAGTATCTCTAGAAACTACTGTGTCCTGACTCTGACATAATTCTCATCAGATTTATGGCTTTAGTCTTCTTGTGGTTTTGACCCTTCATGAAGTTAATTTTTAAATTACACATTACATTTCTCAGATTTTAAATGGCTTTTGATGTCTTCATGTGAAACTAAGTAGTAACTGTAAGGCACTCGTAATAGATCTACACTGAACTTAATTGCTAAATTTCCATTCTCTACAGCCAAGATTCTGTAGTCAGTGAACTCTCAGAGTAGGGTCTATATGTATTTTTCTAAAAGAAATTTTTCGACACTTTCTTCTCAGGTAGCATATCTGGTGTTAATCACGTCCAGGAGAAACAAGACCTTATTTCCTCCAAATACACAGAGATTTCCTTCAATGTCTGGTTGCAAAGAAACCACAGAACAGCAAGTTCTTGCTGTTGTTTGTGTTGTAGCTAAGTGGTATTAGCTACACTATGGTATCCAAGTACCCAGACAGAATAACATAAATTTATGTAAGACAAATAACTTAATCTAAGTAAAAAAGAGGATATCCCCTTCAGTTATTTCTAAATCAATGTGATTATAATGATGTAATTTTATGGGAAGGAACTTTTTTTTTATTCCACAGTTCAAATTCCTCAGACTGTCTTCCTGATTTCTTTGTAGCTTTGCCAGACACCCTAGTTCGACCGTGATAGTCCTAATTTCTGGCTGTTTGTCAGCTGTCTGAATGAGGAGTGCAGCCCAAACCATTAAGTGTTCAGGTATGCTCAGCCTGCACTAGCTGTAGCACAACTCAGGGTGTCATGCTACATACATAAGCACTTTGAGCTCAGCCTTCCAGAGGCAAAAACAAGATATCGCTGTGAATGACTCAGTAGGAGCGAGGCTTCTTACCACAGCAGCAACATGCCTGGGAAGTGAAAGAGTAGGTGATAGCCACCCAAAGAATCTGGCAAGTCTGCTTCTCACGCTGCAGTGAGAAAACACTGAACATGCAGAACTGTCCAGGTTTGGTCCTTGATTTCCGTCTTTCCTTGAATCACGTGCCCTCTTTAGCAGTTATGTGCTCTACAACTCTGAAGTAACTTTCCCTATTAGAAAAAGCTGTATTTAAAATGCATCAATGTTTTCTCTATAAACACAACCTTCCTTATTTCTCTGTAATGTACAGTATACCCCAGGAGTTATTTTTCCACATTGAACTGGCCCATACCATCATTAGAATCCTCACACTAGTGAGAAATCCAAGATGTTTTTGATGTGAGTAGGAAGTCATTATGACACTGCCGAATTCTTGGCTTTCTATTGCCCCAAACAGCCTTGAAGCACTGCAAAAGTTACTTCACATCAGTAGACATCTGACCTTCACTGGATAAGAAGGACTGCATTTTGGAATTACTTATTTGCTTGGTAATAGCTCTGGGAATCTCCTATTGTTTGTTTATTCCCCGAATCTTTAGCATAACTGTGTGCTCAGATTTGGTTAGGAGGTGTGAAAATTCCTTAGAGGGCATTTTGCTGGCTCAGTGAGAATGTGCGGAACAGAGGCTGCCTTTGAATGCTCAGAGCCATGTGCCAGGACTGATGGCTTGGCAATTCCAATGCTGCTCTCATTCTACTGCAGGTTGACAAGACCGAGGATTAAACTTTGCTCAGTGCATAGCCTCATACAGCTAAGAAATATTTGTGCCTTTGTGAGGTATAAGAGGACTGATTTTCAATTAATATATTCTTTGCCGGTCAAAGGCCAGTTGTAACTGCATGTAGCATACTGGTATGTGCTTGAGGGTGACTTGTTTTTGTAAAACTTTCAAGAAAAGAGTAACCCTCTTAAATAGAGGCCACTCACTAAATCCAAAATATATTTAAAAGCAATATACTGGTTCTCATTAATGCACATTGCCTTGCCCAGATACTGTACATTGCATTACATTAAGTACCCCACATACTTAACAAGGTATACCTTCCTCACAATATTTTTGTGTGTGTTTTCCTCTGGTGCTGCCATTCATAAACACAGAACAGGCTCTTCACTACAGAGCTAATTCAGACCCTTTGAACTCAAGCCTAAAAGTTCTAGTTGAATGCAGATTAATATAAATATTTGTGCAGTTTTCCCCACCTTTATGAAAATATAATTGTGAAATCATAGCCCTGCTAAAGTTAAAGGGCATATAACCTTGGATTTCAATAGAACTAATGTATAAATTTAATTGAAAAACATTTCAAGAATATGTATTTATTTAAAGAACAAAAAAACCTGTGTTATTAAAGGTAGGAAAATTAAAATAAAAGAAAATAAAACACTTCCTGGGTTTTCTTAAGTCTCGAAACCCAGAACTGTTATGTTCGTAGAGAATCAGAGAAAATGCAGATCCTAATGCTGGCTACTCATATGATTTAAAATATCTTAATTTAGTGATTTTTAGAAACAACTACATATTCAGTGAAACTGTACTTTGTTTCACCACATAGTGTATTTTTGGTCAATAATAACTAAATCATGCTATAGCTAACGTATATAATGTCAGATTAATTACTTATTTCCCATACATATTTCAATTAAATTACATGCTGGGGAGAGAATATCTAAGAACAGGTAGCGAGAAGAGAGGAAAAAAGCCGGAAGGCATGGGTGGTGAAAAAACAAAAATCAAACAATGAAAGTATCAGAACTAGATGAAAATGAAATTAACTATCTGATTGGAACTTCAGTAATACTGTATAGAGCTTGCAATGGAAATAAATTCCGTTTTATCACTTTGGAAAGAAGAATACTGAACTTTACAGGTGATCTGAAAAAGTCTTGTTAATATCCCAAACAGAATTCATATATATGCTACAAATTTACTGTAGAGATAATATGGAATAGCATAAACTGACAGAGGAAGAGAGAAATAGAAAAGCAATAATTAAAGTTTTTGTGTTAACATCTCCTTGGTTTTTTTTCAGCTTACTATAACATTCCAATTCTACTTTTATCACTTCCCTAACCACTTCCTCTCCTTTTTAAACAAATACAGAGCTGGACAGTCAGAGATAATAAACAGATCTTGAAGCTAATTAACAATTTATTTCAGTCCACTGTAAAATATGTCATTAAATAATTCAACATTTTACTATAGTCACTTGAATTTTAAAGATAGAAAAACCACTTCGTTGCTGTTTTTTTTTTTCAATTTAGCATTAATTTTTTAACACAGTGGAGAAAATGTGAATAGGTGGTATATTGCCATAATCCTTATTCAGCTACCTTTTCTGCCCCCCAAGTCAATGTAAGTAAGGAACTGGAAAGGGCAAAACAGTGATATCAAACTTCTTCAGACAAAGGACTGACCATAATTAAACTCTTACCTTTAGGAATCACTATTTTCTATTAAATTATCATCTACCACCTCAAACATAGAAACATAAAAAGATACAGCCTGCGAGCAGGCTTGTAATTTTTGACATCCATTTTCACATGCCTTCCATGCAAAGTGAAAATAAATGTGAAGTCCAATATACTATAAAAAAAGGCCTAGAATGCAGATCTCTCACTGCTCAAAAGACTGACAGTGGATTTTTTTTGTTCATAATTGAAATTACAATAACTAGCTGTGAGGTATTTTTACAGCACAACTGGAAATGTTCTTATTAGGAGGACAAAAATATAAAAGAATTCTGGAAAAATGAGATCAGTAGATGTTGGCTTATGCCAAAAGACATGTCAGCTTGAAAACTGTTCCTTACTATATCCAGGTGCATCGAGGATGTCAGTGAAAAAAGGGAAGAGGAATGAGTACAAATATTTAAGTGTTTTCCTTGAGAGAGGAGAAACTTAAAACCACATAACTGCAGCAGGAAGTGCTTCAGACTGTCAGGTAAATATGTTCAAGATTTAAGGGTTAAAGCAAGAACCATTTCTCTGAAAATTTTTAATCTGCTCTTATTATGGTTATGCAAAATTACAATAATCACTACTAGAAAAATGCCAGAATGATTAAAATGGGGAAAAGAATCTATTAAATATTTTCAGAAGGTGTTAAAATACATGGGGTTCCAAGCTGTAAATCTGTCAAGACTCATGAGAAGTTATAATGTGCAATACTGTTACTCAGTTTCAAAGTAAATACATCTCAAACTGCCTGTTATGGCTAAAGTCAGAAGATAAAGAGGAAAAAAATAGTCTGTAAAAAGGAGTGGAGAAAAAAGAAAAAAAGCTGTATGTTTGCTTTATAGGTGAAAATCAAGAAAATCAGGTGTGGCCTTATGGACTGCAATGGAGATGCCTGACTGCAAAACTGAATACTCTAATCAGACCCTGAATTTATAAAAATCAACTTTATGTATGTGCTGATGCTGGGGCTTAAATACTGTGTGATCTAGAAGTCCTGTCCTAATGGCTTAATTTGGTTTTCAGCTGAACTTCTGCATTTCTCATATCTTACCCTATCCTCTGCTGCTGAAGAAAAAGTTTGTACCTGCAAACATATTATGATTGCAGTTCTGTGAGCAGTAGGACTGTATGGATTTCATATGAATTTATGAATACAGGTTGATTCCCATGTGAAATCTCTGAAGTCTAATAATGGCTGAAATCCCACTGCAGTCTTATCTTCAGCAGAGGCATTAACAGGGACTCCTTCCCCAGCATCTTTTTGTTAAGCTTATAAGAACTTAGTATTACTGAGAGCTGAGACTTGGAAAAACTTGACGGAAATGGCCCAAAGAATTCAAAAGTTATTGGAAAGGACAGACAGACATAACAGACAGAGGGAAGAAATAGCATTATTTCCTCAGGAAAACATATTATAAAACAAGTGATACGGTTGGAAACTAGGAATATTATGTAGGAGGAAAATGAAAAGTAATTTATAACTTTCAGTATGACATTCTCACTTGCAAAGGTTGGAACATTACCAGTTATAGTCTCCCAAAAAAGTATAGGATTCTCATATGAAATTAAAATAGTAACAGTTTTTGAAACCTATCTTTATTGAAACAGTAACATGATAATCACAGCAAGACAATTCAGAACTTTAAAAATTATAATTTTTATTAAGGATTGACTGATGATAATGTTTGTATTTTAAAACCAAATTGGTCAAATTTTAGAAGGAGTATGTATATTTTACTAAAGGATATTTCAACTGCATTTTTATTGTGTAACATGAACAGTCAATTTTTGTTATTAAGGTACAATGAAATATGATAATTAATCAGACAGATTTTAGATAAAAATTGTCTGTAGATTTAATAAAAACATTTCATTTTGTATTACTGATTTCTCTAAGTGAAATTATTTCACCTTAAGACATTGCCATTTCAAAAAGCATCTTTCAAGAACTGCCCTTGCTGGGTATGAACAGGACACTAGGTAATAATGTAAAAATTTTTGACAATTAATGCAATTACACTTTCTTGTATAGTGATCACTGTCAGACTAATTTCAACTTTCATAAATATTAAGAATGCATCAAGAGCAAGCCATAACATTCTCATCTACTGCATATTTGACTATGTTAACTAAAACAGTAATGTTTTACTAAACACTAAGATATTACTTTGAGAGTTTTCCTTGATATATTCATTATCCATAAATGCTACTTTTCCTTCTCTCCATCTCCCCTCTAGTTGATTAAAATGATGGGGGTTTTAGATGCAATGGTTCCAAGAAGCACGTGAAAGAGAAAGCGCCAAGATGCATGACTGGGAAATAATGCAGTCAAGTGTCTTCTGAAAATCACTCACAATACAGATACACCTGTGTAAGCTGAATACATGTGGAGATAATTAAGTTACTTCAAAACTGTGCTGAAGCCTGCATTAACCCATACCTTCTTGTACTATTCATGAGATTTCAGAAATCAGATAAAACATGATTTTCTTCAAGAACTTTATTCTAGACAAGCATTTTCAAGTTGTACTTGTTCTTACCTGTAGCAGAGCTGCAAACAAATATACTGCTATAAAGATAGGAGTTAAGGAAGTGTGTCCACTTTTCATTAAGTGGATAGTGTACAGGAAAATCAGGTGTCCAGGAATCACCAAAAGAAGCAGAACTTGGGCTGATTTGTTATTTACTCCTATAATAAAAAAATTCAAAATTCAGTTAAGCTCTTCAATTACTATATCAGATTTTTATTAATTTTAATTTAACGAGTAGTTTTGGAATTCCACAGCATTAACTATTGTGGAACAGCAAGCATTATTTTCTGCTGAAAGCCTCCTTGAGGATTTTCACAGGGCGAAAAAAAGCCACCTCTAGTGTCTGCCAGAAAAGTTAAGCAGTCCCTTACAGAAGAGGGTACAAACCGTTGGCTTTCATTCTGCACTCATGTAATACCATCTACTTTTTTGAAGCCGCAGTGACCTCCTAAAGCTTTCCTAGAAAGAGGATGTTTTGGACACCATATTCAAGACATCCTCAAAAGTACTTTATATTTCTAAAAAGTAATCCCACATTTACCATTTTCTCATCTGTTCCAATTCATTTCATAAATACGAAAGTGTAATACATGCTGTTGACACATCACATTTCACCACAGTTACTACATTATTAGGAAAAGGGGCAATACAGGGGATTAATAAGCTGTGAAGCAAGAATCTATAAAGAAAATGGCAAATGCGAAATGGAAAGCAGTGACTTGGCTTAGTAATAACATTAAAGTTTGGTACTATCAGGAGATTGGTTTGAAATTCTGGAGCTAAATGACAAAGGTTAGGAGCAGGTAAACAATCTAAGGAAAGATGAAGGTTGAAATCCTTCTGAGTGGGTATCAGTCCCCATCTTCGAGCCTTGCAGGGTTACACCTTTCTCTGTGTTCCCCTCCACACACTGCTTCCTGCAGGGAGTTCCTTTCGATTCTCACAGGCAAACAGCTGCAGGCAAAGGAAACTGTCAAGCCTCTGCTGCTTTTGAAGTACATACAACAAGTTCAGTTTGTTGCCATTTCTCACTGGTAGTACAGTCTGGCATACAGAGGATAAAAGAGGAGAAATGAAACAGTAGTTTTAACAATTAACTGACTAATACATACCTGTACCATAATAGGTTCTGCATGGATAATAGCAACCCTTGGCTTCTTCTGGCAGCTCTCCAGGAATGCTATGTAAATGGAGGTAGGTAGAAATTCTGCTAGCTTGAATAGCTACTAGATTACCACCAATGCCTGAAACAGAAAAGGGAACAAGCATTAACTTTTCAACTATTTTTTTCCTCTAGTAGGCAATAGTTTTGTAAATTTACCAACTTTCTCAATGTTTACCACAGTCCCCTTCATACAACAGTCAAAAAGAGAAACATCTTTAGAACATATGTTAGTTATAGATAGGCTAACACCAAGCACTAAAATAAGTCAAAAAACTTGGGCTGCAATTTGCTGTATCACTGGATATTTGGAATATTCAAATTGGAAATCTGGATATTTAGAGATCAGTTTTAATTCTTTATAAGTGCAAAAGGTCTGATCTGGTGCTTTCTCATAGGTGAAGCTCCTTTTTATTGCTCCCTCTCCTTTGGAAATCCCTCTTAGAAGAACAGAAGTACTACATAGTTATGTCACTACTATATTACATTCCTAGGTCAGTATTGCTGGCAAGTATAAATAATGCAAAGCAGATGCACTCCCTACCACAAGCATAAATGCAGATTTCACACACAGAATCATAGGGCTGAAGAAGACTTCAAGAGCTAATCTATCCATTCCTCTTTGCTACAGAGCATGATTAACTATAATCTTCTGCCATTCATAATTCATGTTGAAAGAACAAGACAAGTGTCTGAATAACTGATTTTTAAAAGAACGGTACTGATGGAGAGCCTACCTTCTCTGTGACAACTGTTGATATAGTTCCCTACTTTCCTTGGAAAAAAGATTTCTATGAAACAATTTCTATGAAACAAACCACGCTAGAATGCAAAGAGACATAGCTGGCATTCAATCTTTGAAAAGCCATGGAGATCAGGGGATACCCCTGACAGCTGGAAGAGGGCAAATATCACACACAATGTCAGCAAAGCATTTGACAGTGTCCCACAGCTTCCTCCTAGACAAAGTGTCAAGTTACACACTGGATGGGTAGTTTGTGAGATGAGCAGGAAATGTGCTAACAGGTTGCACCCAGAGGATGGTGATCAATGGTTTTTACTCAGGCCCGCAGCCTGTCCCAAGCAGACTTCCCCAGGGATTGACACTGGACACCACACTGTTCAACATCTTCAAAAAACTGGATGGTGAGGTGGACACATCAGAAGGGAGATCATCTTACAGAGAGACCTGGATGCCATCTTACAGAGACTTGGCAGCCTGGAAGAGCGGGCTAGCAAGAACAGCATGAAGTTTAACAAAGACAAATGCAAAGTCCTGCACCTGGATAACATAACCAAAAAGCCCAGTACAGGCCAGGATCTGTGTGGCTGGGGTGCAGCCTTGCTGAAAGAGACCTGGGGGTCCTGGTGGACGAGATGGACGTGACTCAGCAGTGTGCTGCTGCAGCAACAAGGGCAAGTTGGATCCTGGGCAACATCAATCTCTTGCAGAGATAGAGACATGACTCTACTCAGTGTTTGTCAGGCCACATCTGGAGTACTGTGTCCACTCCTGGTCCCCACAATTCAAAAAAGTTGTCGACAGAGAAAGTCGAGAGGAGGGCCATGAAGATGATCAAAGGGCTGGAGAACCTGCCCTATAAGGGAAGACTGAAGGAGTTACACCTTTTCTCCCCGGAGAAGGCCCAGGGGAGACCTCATCACAGTTTTTCTGTGCTTAAAGGGGAGCGACAAAGAGGACAGAGGCTCTCTATTCACAAGGAGACACATGGAGAGGACAAGGGGCAATGAGTACATGTTGTGCCAGAAGAGTTTTCATTTTAATATCAGAAAGAATTTTTTCACAGTGAGAACAATCATTCACTGGAACAACCACCCCAGGGATATGGTGGGGTCCCCACCACTGGAGGTTTTCAAGATGTGACTGAATGGGGTATCCTCAGATTCAGATAGATAATCTCATCTAGGCTCCCCTTCCTATGAAAGGTTGGACCAGATGATCTTTCAAGGTCCCTTCCAACCTGGGCTATTGTATGAGTTTTTACTTCAGTCAACAGAAAACGAAACCATTTGTTATACCTACATTACAGAATGCAGTGGCACTAGCATAAAATTCTCCTACTGCTATTATACACTAGGAGTTGTCTACTTGTTTATCAAGCATATGCTTTTTTTTTCCCCTGATGCTTTACACAGCAATGGGTTGCTCTGAGAAGATATGATTAGGCAGAAGTAATGCACATCTTGTCCCTACTTCAGAAGGAGAAAGCCCTTTTTTATTCTAGTTGAACTGAAGGGTTTGTTCGGCTGCAGAACAAATGTCTGTGCTCACCAGAAGATGCTATAAGCCAAATTATTTTGAGGACTATAGAGTGGTTAGGGCAGACATCTAGTATTTAGAACTCAAAGATTTCCTGTTTCACCACCGCCTAAAGACAATTTATGGCACAGCCTAACAAAAGAGTAGGACTTTGAAGCAAAAGGCTTCAAACATAAATCAGGAAATAAGGTAGAAAAAAACCCATGGAGTTGGCAGAAAGAGCCATTTATGAAACTTACCTGCATCTTCCCAGTCAGGAGATATTGTGACAAAATGTGAACTACAAAAAGGTTGAGTCAGTCTTTGCAAAGAAAATTAAAACAACAGTAGTTTTTTTTCAGGCAAACTAAAGAATAGTAAGTAAAATAAAGGAATTATATAAACTACAAAAGGAGTTTAAACAGATTAAAACCAGTCTAAGCAAGGTCCAAAGTCTGTCTTTTGACTGAGAACAATGATTTTGAGACTTCTGACAAATGAGAATAAGGAATGCAAAGGGAGGCAGAAATAAAACTAAGGATCAAATGCACTAAATTTGGATGGGGATCAGATAATATCTGTGACTGAATTATAAAAAAGCTGTTATGTAAAGCTGCTTCTTAATAAAGCTACAAAGCTGGGGATGGTGCTATATGACTAGAAAATACAAAACAGTTTCTGCTTAAAAGAGGGGATAAAAGAAATCTGGGTAATTACAAGCACGCTAACAATTGCAATAACTGAGATATTAAAAACAAGGTTAAAAGAAAAAATTGATGAACTTTTCTCTCACTATCTGTATCTATTATAGCACTATGAGAAGAAATAAAAGATAGAAGTAAATAGAGCTGTTTTTCAATGTATGCTTTGAGGTTTGTCACAATGCAACCAGAAACCATGTTGGCACAAAAAACCCCAGATTTCAAGTATTTCCTAGGAGGTATGCCATTTCTTCTTGGGACTGATAATTATCTGCTTCAACAAATTCAATCAGAAATATGATAGATGATCTGGACCTCTTTGCCTAATTAATAACAAAGGAAACTGAGTGAGAGAAAAGAATTAAGGAAAATGAAAATTTGCCAATTTGAAATGGCAATTAAAAAAAAACCAAACCTATCTGGACAACAGAGACATGGACAAGTCTATGAAAGAAGGCAGGAGATTGGTTGCCAATCTTTTGATGGGTTGCTATGAATTAAAAATCTTTTTACTTATATACCATTGTTTAGATAAAGTATGTCCCAAGCTCTATTGTGCATGTAGATAACAAGAAAAATTATTGAAAAATATTAAAATTTATTCTAAAATAAACTAGCGAGGCAAGGGATACTGGTAAAAGAAGGTGCTATCTACTCTGCAAAGGAAGCTGACATGCTAACCATGACAGCCAGTGTAGAGTGTGAGTTCAAGAGGTGTAACATTCTCTCTCTATTTTAATTACAGCTAAGTTGAATGTATACAATCTATTTTAGCTAACTGGAAATGCAGTATTCATATGTTAAGCAAAATTATTTTAAATTTCATTTGGTCTGAGTCTCAATAATCTAATATCAGTGGTATATTTTTAACTCGTAGAAGACAGGTAGGTGTACTGAAGTGCAAAAAGCTTCTAGAATCCATACCTCCTGTTCAGATTCAACCAGCCAACAACATGTATGGTGATGGACAGCAGCAGTCACACTGTCTTTTAGTCCTGTCCATTCATCTATCAATTCTTCCTTCTAATTATTTTTCAACCTTTGAGCCAACTTCAACCATGTCTGACACAAGGACAGAGATACTAACTACTTCCAACTATGGTTAAACAAGCTAACAAAAAGGAAACAGTGGCTAGGTAAGTAAAGAGAAAGATTCAAACTCGTACCCTCAGGGAGAGAAAGGCAGTAACAGGAGCTATATAGTTAACTGCATAAGAATGCCAGCTGGCCAGTCAGCACCTAGCTTGGAGCTAGGCATGATGCCTCTTGCTCTGCCAGTAGTTCAGTGACACAGAAGAGGAACGATTATGTTGTAGAAAGCAGAGGGAGAATGGAGAGAATGCTGCAAGCAGTAGATATGCAGGGACACAAGGCCATAGGAAACACTGGGGGCTGAAAGGGCTATCCGGTGCTCTGAAAACTCAGGATACAAATCAGCACGGAATCAGGTTTCATTATTCTGCTGGTCATAGAATGACTTGTATAAAGCTGTGCTTGCACTGAATGAATCACTTCAATACGTACAGAGATATTAAGTTTGTTTTGTAACAGGAGTTACTGTGCATATGAAGTTATCTCAGCAGTATTAGATTAATCAGATCCCAGCAAAAAGTAGAAAACATAAAACTGCATAGGTTGACAAGATGTCAGTACATGAAATTGATAGCTTCTCAGCATCTTCTGAATGCATAAAATGGTCATGTACTCAATAGCTGCTCATATTATGAAAATCTCTGTAGACATATGAAGACTGTTTCCATGAACATTTAAGTCAGAAAATTATTTTCCTGGAAAACAGTATTGCAGTCATCATAGCAAATAATTTATAATAAAGAGTAACTTTGTTAGCTTCTTTTCATTCTCACGAAAACTACAACACAGAGGAAAATAATTTATTTCAAAAGTAAAATTCTGCAACTGTTACTGCATTCCTCTCAGAACAGCAGATGTGTTTAACTTCAATATGAGAGTGCTACTTTGTCAATAAGCAGAAGAGACATTGCTAAAAGCATGAAGGATG
This sequence comes from Pterocles gutturalis, assembly GCF_000699245.1. Lineage (NCBI taxonomy): Eukaryota > Metazoa > Chordata > Aves > Pterocliformes > Pteroclidae > Pterocles > Pterocles gutturalis. The sequence continues at coordinate 27,989 of NW_010120460.1, forward strand.
TCAATCTGACTTACAACAGTAAAAGAATATTGAAAACCTCATCATTTTATGACGCCAGCTAAGGGCTAAGCAAGAACAAATATTTCTTCTGAAAATTGTTATCACGGTTCTTTTTTGTCTAATAAGCACAGAAAACCTTATTCAAAGCAGAGCCAAAACCATGTAATGTATTTGCAAACAGGCCTACAGGTGTGATTCTATTAATCATTATCTGGAAAAAAGGACTTTTTTCTAAAAATAGAAGTAATCATGCTATTCTGAAAACCACATTGAAAGTACTTTACATCAATGCATCTTAAGGAATATTTCAAAGCAAATCTGTGTCTCATAACCCTCATTACAGGTAAAGAAAAACAGAAGGTAAGGGAAGCTGAATGGGTGTTGTGGACCCAGACTAGTCTGGGTAACACACCAGCCTGGTTATTTCCTCAGTTTTTATACTGCATGTTTTGATAAAGAGGGTAACATTTTCCAGGGAAAACTGGGAGGAGTGGCTGATAAACTGGAGGGTTGTACTGCGATTCAGAGGATACTAGATAGGCTGGAGAACTGGGTCAAGAAGAATCTCATACAGTTCAACAAGTGGAAGTCCTACATCTGGGTAGGAATAACCCCATGCACCAGTACACGCTGGGAGTCAATCATCTGGAAAGCAGCTCTGCAGAGAAGGACCTGGGAGTCTTGGAGGACAAGAAGTTGACCATGACCCTGCAATCCACTTTCATGGCAAAGAAGGCCAACAGAATCCAAGGCTGCATTAGGAAAAGCATCACCAGCAGGCCAAGAGAGGTGAAGCTTCCCCTGTACTCCGCACTGGTGAGGCCACACCTGGAGTACCATGTCCATTTCTGAACTACCCCGTACAAGAAATGGACTTACTGGAGCAAGTCCTACACAGGGCCATAGGGACTGTAGCCTCTTTCATATGAGAGGCTGAGTGCTGTGGCTGTTCAGCTTGGAGAAGAGAAGGCTCAGAGGGATCTTATCAAAGTACATAAACACCTGAGGGGAGGGATGAAGACAAGGGACCCAGGCTCTTCTCAGTAGTACCCACTGACAGGACAAGAGGCAATGAGAAAAAACTGAAACACAAGATATTCCACGTGAATACAAAAAACTCCACTTTTTTTTACAGTGAGGGTGGTCAAACACTGGAACAGGTTGCTCAGTGACATTGTGGAGCCTCCATCTGCGGAAATATTCAAAACCCTACTGGACACAGTACTGCACAACCTGCTCTAGTAGACCCTGCTCGAGCAGGGGGTTGGACTAGATCTCAAAAGGTCTCTTTCAACCTAAATGATTCTATGATTTCATGAAAAAAGTAAATAAAGTCACTTCAACCTCCTAACTCTGTTTCACCTATGCTGCAAATGAGCAGAGCAAGCACTACTTACTCCTTCTGAAGAACAGATGTATCCACTTAACCTTAGAAAAGGACTAAATTTTGAACCTTGAGCAGACAAGGTACTTGTCTTCCTGTGATTTTCCAAGGCAGCTCACTCTTTCAGATACCGTTGGGAGCCCCTTGCTCAGGGTTTCGCTTTATCTGTAGAAGGCCAGGGACCCTGAATCAAGGTGTTCCAAAGCCAAAGTTCATAGTAGATACAGATAGATTAGAGGACTGCAAATGCTCCATGGGTAAAATTGGTATAAATCATGATGCAGTCGAATAATACAACTACTATTCTTCCTCTCAGACCTCTGATTCAATACCACAAAGTATTGCCTAACTAAACATCACTTTGATAATTTCCTTTGTCCTTAGCATATAATGAATACCTGATAGTCTTATTTAATATGCACTATTCAAAGCTTGGATTGATTAGAGACTTACTAGTTTTCTTTCTGCTTTCCAGTGGTGCTTGTCACCATAAATCTGAGTGCCTTACAAACATTAATGAATTTATTTTTAAAACATACCTGTGAAGTGATATTTTTGTACTCTCTGCAAAGAGCATTCTTCAGTTCTGGATATTCAATGTAAAATATTTACTTTTTTTTTCCAAAATGTTTTAACATTTAAAGCAGACTTCTCAATTATTTCATTTGTACCAATAGATGTGTAGTATTTCTGAGAATCTCTGACCAGAGATTCCAGAAGAAGAAAATAATTAAGTTATTACTAATTAATAAAAAATCTAGTTAAAAGTACTTGTTTAACACCAGGGGAGAATTATATGATAAGGTCAGAGCAATTTTCCAAAGCAGTATTCAACTACCTTATTTATAAAGTCACTTTCTCTCCTGAAGGTCCCCATCTCATTCTTCCTTTTTTTCTTAAATATATATAAATGAAGAAAGGTTTCTCCAGAAAACCACCTCCTATGAAAGCACTGAGACCACAAGATAAAGCGTACATATTCAGCTTTAATGACCAGCGCCATAACTCTTCGCGAGACTACAAAAAAACAGTTGCATGATGTGACACACAAATAATTCTGTAGGAATGGCAAACCACATGCCTATCAATTCATTGAGATTAAAGATTTTTAGCAATCCAGTTCTACGGAGACAGATTAACCAGCGACAGAATACCATGTTCTTCTCAAACATTTACAATATAGCTTGTGCAATGGGACAAAAATTAACTAATTCCCACACAAGGGAAGACTTAGTCCAACACAGTTCCCAAACTGATTCTTCGTGTAAATCTATCACGAGAAGGAAGGCAAGAACATTCTCACTTTTTGTGCACTCCTGCCTACAATCCATAATTCGAAATAATCAGTTGTGACAATTAGTCTTTCTAGAATTCAACAGCAATTTGCTTCTTGATGTCATTTGCATTACAATGAAATTAAAAGGAAGGAAAAGAAACTCAGTTACAATAGAGCCCAAAACCTCTAAATTTTTGAACAATCGTTTTATCTTTCAGAAAATTCAAGACCAATTTTTGTCCTGACCTCTCTATCACTAACTTCAAACATTCATGTTTTATGCAAGGGAAATACTTCGAATAGAAGCCTAGCTTAACTAGGCACTTTTTAATGTTGCTTTTTATCCATATTTCTTCTATCTTCCTTTGCACTTTGTAGCTTTTCTTTTAATGTTTAAAAATGTTTCAGGGGAAACAGCTGAAATTATTAGCTTTTCTCTAGGGATGTTTAAGAGAAATCTCTGAGACAACATTATATATGCAAATTATTACATTTTAAAATGGAGTAGTGTATGTTTCATTTGGCTAATAAATAATCTCTTTCTTATGCCTAATTAAAAATTGTTCTGTGATTGTCAAAAAATGAAAATATTCTGGATATAATTTTGACATGAAAACAATTATTGAAATCTTGTAAAAAATTTACAAGTAAGATGTAAAAGAATGAACATACATCTCTAATAGCATAGAATATGCAGATTTACATGTACAGGCTAGCAATTAAAAAGTAGTAAAACTATCACCCCATAATGCATTGGAATTAAATATCTAGAATCAAAACCCTCCTCCTTTTTCATGTGAAAATAAAGACTGAATTATAAAGTTCTCGTACAGCATCGGTGCCTTCTAAGACTATCATATTCTTTCCAAATCAGGATGCGGAAAAATTAATTTGCTACCCAGCCAAATTCCTCTACTACCATACAGGTACACTAATGCTTTCCCTTGTAATTTATAGAGGCAAATTTCAGATGCTCAACTGTCTGAGACAATGGTTAACTTCTAATCAAAGCACTTCTCTTTTGTGTGAAAGCTGAGAGTACAACTATGTTGTAAGAGATTAAAATAAACAAAGTTATTAAAAATGCATTTTCTTTTTCGAGGAGAAACTGTTTCTGGGTATTTTCTTTCCATACTCTCCAAAGAACACAATTTACAGCAAAAGCTCCCTGAAAAACCTGAAAGTTTGTCATTCAATTTGTCCTACTAATAGATAAAAAAAGGTATGGTTTGGGGAATAGACTATGTAAGCTTAACTTTCATCTCCCAGACAACAGATAAATTTTGTGTCAGGTTTTCTCATATGAGTTTCTCGTATTTCTTGATCTACATTTATTCCCTCCAGATATCAAATAATCTTACAATATATACAGCCAAAGAGCAAGAAATACTACAATGGTTTTATGTCACCCTTAAAGAGTATTGCTTCAAACCACCTGTAAAGGCAAGTTTTTCTACATAAAGCCTGCAAAGCATTTCTGATTTTCAGATGTTTTCAGAATTAATTTGCAGAACCTCCATTTTACAAAATGCATAAAAATGGGGTAAGGTCTACCAACATGTTTGTCATTATGCAGTAACTCCTGAAATCCAAACACTTAGGAGATATCTCACAAGGTTTTGTTAAAGCATACAAGTAAAACGCATAGGAAAGTGGTTCTATCTGGTAACTGCACCTTAGTTCATTTCAGCTGCATAATCAGAAGCATATAATTGTTTAAGGCATTATCTTTTTTCTGCACAAAAGGAACTCAGTTACTTGCAAACTGCAATTCCTGAGCTACAACACGCTGTGATGCTGTAAGAGGATTTGCAATTTTTAACCATCTCATCCATTAGAAAACATAAAAGATCAACCGGAGTATCTAGGCTGAAGCACAGCCACGCTTGGGCTTAGTTATTTTATTCAGAACTTCAATACATCAAACACGGACATCTAAATCTCAAGTAGTTTATAAGTACCACAGTGGCTAAAACCACAAAACAGTTTATTTATCTTCAAAAAGCAGAGTTACAATTTAACCCAACCAACCATAGAATTAAACATAATAATTCATCTCAAGAAATTTGTTTAACAAGGGAAAAACAGAAAAGTGGTTGGGAAATACTTCTGGCCACCAGCAGTAAAGCTGACTATAACTGCCTGTCTGCTTAAGAACTATTTTAATATTCTTGGCAAATATTTGCAGTTATTGTTAATAGGGGTAGGAACCTTTGAGGCTGCTCAAATTCCAGACCAATATTTCTTAAAACAAAAGATTTATGGCTCCACACCTGTAACATGTGATTAAAGTAACTTGTCTCAATCTAAGAATACGCAAGTCACCTAGACAGGACCAGCCTGAAAGCTACTTAATGGCACACAAAGGAAGGCTAACACCCGACAACTTTGCAAGTACATTCTGTTCAGGATTTTCAGAAATGGTAACTGGCACTGAAAAATACAGTGATAGATTGAAATCCTGGACAAATTTACACTCCTCAAATTTTGCCTGGACACAATCCCAATAGGTTACAATATTTCTTTCAGGATTCTCCCCTTTCTTTCAGGTTACTTGGGTCATAGAAGCAACAAACTCCAAGGTAAGAGAAAGCAAAAGGCATCTGAAAAGTGTTTTGAGGGTAAATCCCTCAACTCCTTTTGCTACTTAGGCTTACAATGAGAATTCCAAGGCCAGGAAAGCACTGGTAGAGAAAGCTTTCTGCAACAGTGATATTTAAAAAGCCATCTGTTAAGTGGTCACCTTTTATGTCAGTAAATGAGGGTCAACAGATGTGGTTTTTTTAACTGAAAGATTTCCTAAACTCCAGTTTACTACACTACACTGACCAGCAATATCAAAAGGTACCAGTAGAATTGTGAAACCCTGGAGAGGCTAATCTAACAACAACCAAAAAAATCACCTACTTACTATTTCCTGTTTTAGGAGGAGTACCATAAAACAGGCACACTCTGCATCCTCTACACAGAACATATTTGCTCTATATTTTCCAACAGAAATTACTCTATCCTTAGAATTCTGAGGGGGTTAGCACACACACACACAACACTTACACGTTACTCCCCTCTACTCTTTTGTGGAGGAGGGAAAACCAGAATTCCTTATTGCTTGTATTGTTGCCCAGTGGCACTGCAACAGCATTATTGCTATTAAGAGGCCATGGGCCTTGGGCTTTACCTTATGCTACTGTTGCAAGACTCTAGTCTTGGTCCATTAGGCTTGTTGTGAGCTTCTTATGAGCTCCAAAATGGAGCTTGGCATGAGGTTTCTCTTCTTACAATGTAGAGTTCAAGTTCGGGATAATAGCAAAGGTCCTGAAAATATGGACACAGGACTATAAACAAGTTGCTGACAGTCCATTACTGGTCACTGAAGAAGTTTAAACTCTGAGAGCCAGGCAAACACTGCTTTATGCATAAGAAAAGAAGGAGCCAAGCATGAAAAATCCAGATGAAAACGGAGTAAGGCACCAGATGTGGCTTGAAAAATAACATTCTCAGGGATTGCATAGTAGTTCAGGGGGCAGATGACAAAGGCTAAGAACAATCCAGAAATGCAAAACTTCTTATGAAAAAGCAATATTTTGAATGTGGGTGGTACAATCATCACAGGAATCCTCACCACAGGACCACTGCGGGTCTGCCACAGCTACTAGCATGCCTCCTGCTGTCCCCACCTTCTTGAAGGACTCTTTCTCTCCCTGCCTGCTCCAATAAACCCAGCTTTTCCTCTCTTCCACCTGCATAATTCTTCAAGGATCTTTTGGCCTGTCAGCTAATCATCCAGGGCTATGTATATTTTTTGGCTAGTTTTTTTTTCTCTAAAGATAGTTCAAAACAATCTATGCATGTTGCCTTAATTCTGTTGACAAACTTATGAAAGAAAAAAAAAAAACAGTGGTACATTTACCCTTTTCTTTAGAGGCTTGTTTACAGTAAGATGTCATTCTTAGCAATTAAAATTATTTACTTTAGTCCAATCATTAGCTAAAAATGTTAAAAAGCTAAAAAGTAAATGCACAGGCAACACAGGTTTCACAGTTAATTTTGTGAAAGAAAATTACCTTGAACAAGATGCATAGTTCCACTTACAAGAGCAGGCCATAACTGCTACAGGATAAAAGACCATCATCATCTCCTGGGCTGCAATAAAAAAGGGGTGGCCAGCAGGGAGAGGGAGGTGATTCTCCCCCTCTAGTCTGCTCTTGTGAGGCCCCATCTGGAGTACTGTGTCCAGGCCTGGGGTCCCCAGCACAAGAAAGATGTGGAGCTTTTAGAACAGGTCCAGAGGAGGGCCACAAAGATGATCAGAGGGCTGTAGCACCTCTCCTATGAAGAAAGGTTGAGGGAACTGGGCTTGTTCATCATGGAGAAGAGAAGGCTCCAGGGAGACCTCATTGCGGTCTTCCAGTACTTGAAGGGAGCCTATAAACAGGAGGGGGAGCGACTGTTTACAGGCGTTGATAGTGAAAGGATGAGGGGGAATGGTTTTAAACTAAGGGAGGAGAGATTCAGGTTAGATATTCGGAGAAATTTTTTCCTCAGAGGGTGGTGAGGCACTGGAACAGGTTGCCCAGAGAAGCTGTGGATGCCCCATCCCTGGAGGCATTCAAGGCCAGGCTGGATGGGGCCCTGGGCAGCCTGCTCTAGTGGTTGGCAACCCTGCCCACAGCAGGGGGGTTGAAACTAGATGATCTTTAAGGTCCTTTTCAACGCAGGCCATTCTATGATTCTATGATTGTTGCAATACCTGGTAGAAGCATAAGGCCTTGAGAAAGGTATGTATCCACGAGACCTGTATCCATTGTAAGTAGCAAGTCTAGAAGTGAGCCTATAGAGAGTAAGTGAATCTATAAAGAAAATCCAGAAGTATTCTTGTGCTGTACTGGAGCAGAAAGAGAAGCCTATGGGGAAACAGTAAGAAACAATCACCAGACAGTTGTTGGTTTTCGTAATCAAGGGATGTCATCTGGTAAAGCACGACCACTGGTAAGCGTACTGGTTTGGGTACACCTGCCTAAAAAGAAAAAAAAAAACAATCCTCTTCTCTTAGGAAGAAAACCTGGGGGTTTCCTAAAAAGGACAAAAAGTTTCAGATGTAAAGCAGAAAAAAGTGGAAGATCAACATGTCTGCCCTGCTCTTTAGGTATCTGGAAATCAAAATGGGAACAAATAAAAGGTAGGTGGAACTACTTGCAATTTCAAATTAACATAAAGACAAGGCAGAGGCAAGAAAGCATAAAAGCTGAAGCGTAAAAATTAATTTACAGTTAGCAAGGGAACACAAATGGCACCACAGAAATTCCTATTCAAAGTAAGAAGAAAGGAAATACAGGATGTTAATGGGAAAGAAGAATAAGCAACGTGCTCCATGAAAGACTGAAATGCTCAGTTCCTTTTGTCTACTGCCTTCATAAAAATTACGATGTCTGATCACAGACTGATACATATTAAGTCTGTAGGGCCTGAGCATAAATTAAATTCAGTACATACTTAGAGAGCTAGATGAACAATCCATGAATTATCAGTGATCATTTTTGCAAACTGATTATCTTGAAGCTTAGAGAATACCAGAGGGCTATAATGGGGAAAGCAGAAAATATATCTTTAAAAAGGGCCAAAAAAATGGTCCAGGGAATCTGTACATCAGTGGAATTTCTATTCCTAAATAAGTATTAGAACAAATTATTAAAAACACAATTTATAAGTATCTAGAAGATATGAAAGCCATAAAACAAGACCTAACATGAATTTGCCAAAGACATCCTTCTGTCAAAACAATATGATTTTCTCCTCTAACTGAACAGCTTGCCTAATGGGCACAGCAACAGATACAGTAACTCTCAGTTGTAGTAAAGCTTGGAAAGATGTTTTGGTGCTATCCCATGCTACATTTCCATTAGCAACCTCTGGAAAATTAATTATACCAGGGTAATGTGGTTCAAAAGTGGAAAAGAAGTGGTTGTAATTCATTTAACTGGTAGCTTAGAAAACAGAATAGAATATACCCATATGGAATTTGCGAAGGCCAAGTTAAATCAAAAGTATTTTTTAATCCAAACATTAGAAGTCAGAATCATCTTACTTCTCACAACTGAAGAAATGGTTTAAAAATCAACAATATATAAAAGTGCAAAATAATGTAAGAAATCAAATGGAGAAGTACAAAAGGGGAAAAGAACAGCTAGGCAACAATACAGTAGGAACAGATCTGGTGATTTTAATTATTGCAAACTAAATTTGTATCAACCCTGTGATACTGTAAGAAAAAAAGCTGAAAAGTTTAAATTTTTAAACTGCATCAGTCTAACAAGATATTAACTGTTCTTATGAAATTTGCCTTGTTGTTAACCTTGGATGATAGACCTCTTTTAACTTAAGCACCAAATTTTCACAAATACATTCTTAGACACCTGGAAATGCATACCAAGCATGTGAAAAAAATACACACTTTTCCTTGAGAAATCTATTTACTTTCTTGTAGCATTCCTGTTAGTTCTGATATCTACATACATTACTGTAAATAGTAAATTACTATTTTGAAAACTTGTACTTGGATGTTCATAAGAAAATCCTTTGAAAGAAAATTTTATCTACATTTTCCTCAACCATAATTGTTTCAATATAATATTTGATCTTTTAATATCTGAATATACTACTTCAATATCTACATTTTCTGTTTCTTAATGCATATTTTAGGTTCCTACTTCTCACATTCTCTATAATTTTTTAATGGCTGCAGTATGTAAGATCAGGAAGCATTCCTTAGATGTTCAAATAAACCACCATTGACATCAAAAACAAAACTTGAAATTAATATAGCAGATACTAATTAGCAGAACAGAAACTTACTGTAACAGACTTTTCTCAAACCAAGGTACACCAATTGATACATAGTAGCACACAATCCTGTCAGAGTCTTACCATTAATTACCGGTGTATAAACAACAATTCCAACCAAATTAGGATCAGATACAGTTGTGTCCAGAATAAGGCCACCAATACTGAAAACCAAAGCATAATATTTAGAATAAGGCAAGCATGTACGCTCATTAGTATTTAAAAACTTTTTAGTAATCTGTCTTGGAACATCTTTGAGTCCCAATTTTCTTCGCAATTCATCTTTCCCCCCCACACCATTACCTCTTTCTCAGCTATAGACTAATAGCGCTATAATTATTTATATATTAAAATCAACTTCTTTTATAACAAAGACCATAGAATTTCAGCCAATCACTCCACTTTTAAGATTCATATCTTTCATGAAACTGCAGGAGACAAATAGCTCACCATTTCCTTCCCTTGATATGGCACTCTTCTGCTCAGTCATTGCCACAGGCTACTGCTGGCTCCCCCCTCCTTCCCACCTTTGACTTTGCAACTTCCTCATTTTCGGAAGATTCAAGTTTATTCACACTCTACATTCTAGAGGCTCCTTACATGTTTCTTTTTAGTACAATCATTTGTTCAAACAAGATACAGACACACAGGATGACCATCAAGATGAAGCCAGACAAATAGAATTATAACCATGGCAGTTATAACAGGCTCCCATCCTGAATGGAGAACAGTTCTGGTAGCTGGGTGTTTGGCAGCTATGACAATCCCCATCGGAGTCAGAGCCAAAAAAAAGGCACCAACCAAAGGAGATATATAGTAATATGTCTCTAAAATAATATAGAAAAAAAAAAAAAAAAAAAACCTGATATACTTTCAAGACATTCACATTTTTTTTTCTAATTCAGAACTCTAAAATAGATTATAATCTACACCATGCAACTGAGGAATTTTAATAGTCTTTATGACTACTGTACCTACTGCACTAAACAATATAGTTAATATCTGCCATCCGTGATCACTGTCTCCCATCTTCTCCAGGATAAAACTGTCTGCACAAAGAAGGAATTTTGAAGAGAATTTTTGTATGATGCTTTATGATAAAAATGCAATAAGGATGTGGAATATAAAACATTATTTTGTAACATGTCTACAAAAAAAAGAAACTGAATATATTGAAAATGCATTTTGTTTATACATAAACTCACAGCATATGTGCACCACCTTCTTTCCAAAGCACAGATAATACTGTAATCTTCCCAGAAATAGCATATGTAAAAGGATGCAAGCACAATGTATAATATTGAGACACTTATATCAGTAGCTCAGTTGTTTTATAACCAGTTTGAGTTTGAAAGTTCACAGCCACAATTCTGCTGCTTGCACCTATCCATCAGAATTGCATCATATTTCATAGAAACACAACTGCAAACACCAGTGAGTACCATCATAAAGCTGAGCTTATGAGGCAAACAGCTGCCTCCACAGAAAGAATACTATTTTTTTTTATTACTTGGCTTTATAATCCTATGCACACAGAAGCTATTACAGTCATCCGAGACTTCCTAATTCAACAGTGAGGTAAATGATGGAAAACTTATCCCAATGATAAATATACATATATATAAACTATGCTAATATTCCACTTTTAAATACATTTAGTTTTATGAGAAATGTTTGTCTAAACTTTCAGAATATGGACAAGTCTTAAAGGAAAATATATTTTAAATTAACAGGTTGAAGTAGTTAATGTAGGTCACACAAACACTTTACCAAATAAGAATATTTAGTATATAAAAAATTATTCTCATCCATGTATTATGGCATATTACAAATGCTGCAAATTCAACCCTGAAGTTACTCCTGGAAGAATTGCTGTAGGCTTTCTAGAAGTTACTATCCTTCTGCATTGACTGGCAACAATCTCTGCAGCAGAGCCAGCAGAAAAGATAGTAAGCTACCTGTCACTGGGTAAGCTAAATGTAGAAACCTATTGGAATGAGAGTGAAACAAAACCCAAAAGAGAACTAATTTTTTCCTTTCCTTATCTAACTGTTCTATAGTTTGTTATCTCCTTCTTCCTTTGTGGTGACTTTTTTTGCTCCTTTCTTCTCTTTCTGTGAACTAAGAGATGGGCCTAATGTAAAACAGTTCTCTCTCAAAAGAGTATGCACAATCCATTATTCCTTTATTTGATAATTATAGTTTTATCAAACTTAATAAAAAAGGCAAAAAGGTACTGATGTAAAGTTCTTGAACTACTTACTGGCCAGGTAAATGCATCCTTCCCTCCACTTGCAATGAAGAAAGATCCCTGTGTGCACTAAAATTGGTCACATGGAGAAGCATCATTCATTCTACATCTATTTATTTGAAGACTGGAAATTTGTCTCCTTTTCCCCTCTCTTTTTTTCCTCCAAGATATAAATCATACTGTATCCCTGCTACTTTTACCTTCTCCCTCTCTGAATGTTCCTCTCATATGGAAACAAGTTGAGGCATTAGCATGTTCCAGACACCCAATAACTGATTGAAAGGTCAGAATGAGAGAATAGCTCTAATGTACTATATTCAGTAAAATAAAAACAGGCACAAATAAGTTCCAAGTCTTTGCCACATTTTCGGAGAGGTTGCCAATTTCATTAAAAGGTAAAGTCTGATGTCAGCAAAGATCCTCTGTTGCAAACAAACATCAAACAGCAAAATACAGATGCAATGGTGAGCATTACCCTAATTTATCACTAATTTTTGAAATTCTTTCACTTGTACATCAACAACTAACCCACTATAGGGGTTAGTTATTACAGGACTTCCACCAACATAGGAAAGGAAATTAAAATTCAAAAAAGTATGCCTTTTACAATAATTTATTTTTTAATCATACTAGCAACTAAATAACTGTTTACAATGTATTCATGAAAAAAGGGAGAATATTTAACTATCTGCACCAGTCTAAAAGCTCGGAGAGCTAGTCCAAGAATGTAATCCAAGAATTACAAAGAACACTAAAAATAAGTAAAGTATATCATATAATACCTTTCTTTGGGGAAAAAAAAAAAGGCACACAAAGTACACATAGATAAAACTGAAAATGAACAATGAATACTAACCAAGAATTATTTAATAGGCGACTTCTAAATAAATAATAACTATGTAAAATATGATACACATATGTCATCCCGCCACTGAAGTGTTTTGTAAGAAGTTTAAAAAAAGGAAAAGAAAATATGAGAAGACAGTCTCGCTAGTGTATAATGATTCATGAATTATAACTAAAAGAAATATAATTTATATCTGCACTGCAATAGGACCATTTCAGAGGTCAACAAGAAGCTAGAAGCAAGGGCAGCTTTACAAATCTTAGAAAACATGACTAACCCATGACTGATTATCAAACCTTTCACTAGTTGAATTAAACATATTTTAAGTTAGTTAACAGCAGCCACAGGAAAAAAAGAAATATGTGTCCATAAAATGATATAAGCTGTCATTTTTACAGCTAACAAAGCAAAAATTAGATGAACTTTCAAGAGGGTATGTGTTTTATAGCAATAAAACGAAAGTGCACAGTGATACAAAAGACAATGACATGAAACAAAATGCAACCAGTGGTTTTTTTACATGTTAAGATAGGACTTTCAAGACTACTCAGCAATGGCTTAGCTTTGTTCCTCTGAGTGAACAGAAAGAGAGAGGAGTTAATTTTTTTTGCTTTATTGTTTAACATTTAGTACATATACATGTCTTAATTTCACTGTAGAAAAAGTACAGAGAAAACTTACAAAATAGGTTTTATATCCAAAGCCTTTATATGGAGTTGGACATAAAATGGATTATAAAAGCTACCCCATGTTGTAATACTGACATAAGTTTCTTCTTGAAAATAACAAAAGCCAGGAATGGTTCTCATGGAGTGGAGGATCTCCAAAGACAGGACACACCCAGAGCTTAGATTCTTTAAAAAAAAAAAATCTTTTGCTGTGGTAAGACACTAACACTTTATTGGGATTTTCTGTTCTAAAGTGCTAGAGAGAATGATAAATAAATAGGCCACCAACCATGCTGCTAAACAAGGACGAGGTCAGGTATACATATTAATGTGTTAACAAGTTTTAGACCAGACAACTGAAATTCACCCTGCCGGGGTTTTTTAAGGCAAAGATGATGTAACAATTAAGGCAAGGCAGTTGCTCCCTCCCTTCAATTTTTTAAATTCTACTGCCTGTCTATTAAGTTATATTAAAAACAGAATTATAGAAGCAATTAATAGTTTAGAGTTATATTACAGAATCTGTCACAAGTGAGCAACGATAGACTCCAACTACCTACAGGACCACTGAAACTACTCAGCTTCACTCTAACTCTTGGAAACAGAGCACAGGACTTTTTTTTTTTTCAGCTATAGGAGACTCTACTTGTAGAACACCTTACTATAAGAATCTAAAAAGACGTTAACCTTGAGATGCATCTTTTAAGCAAGGGTGGGCCATCTTCCTCTTCATATTTAATTCACAGAAGAAGAAAAGGTATTCTGCAATAGCTGGAGAATGGGAAGAGGGAATAAATGACTCCTGTTTTAGGGTTCACTTCACTCAGTTTTTGATAGATTTATAGCAGGCAGCTTACACAGTAAAAGAACTCTCGCTCAACCTGTCTCTGCTATAGAATTCGTACCATCCCACAGTGGAAGAACAACTCCTAAAAGCACTGAAATCTTCAATGAACTACTGGCTGTGACCTTTAATTAAAAAAAGAAGGGGGGAAGAGGAAAGAGACAAGGTTCTCAACTGAGTCCCTACTGATCTTAATTTACTTTAACCCTCATCCCTTTAGTAAACAGTGATATAAATTAACCTTCTAGTTCAGAGAACTCAGGTGCTTAATGTCTTACTCCTTGTGCGGGGTATCTACTGTGACATACTGTTCAGCGCAGTGCCACTAAAAAACAGTGCAACCTCTGGCAGGAATGAGCTGTAAATTGGAAATATACTACTTCAAAGCAACTGGTAAGAACCTTAAAATAATAACGTGAATCACACAATTTGTCTTCTCAGCCTGGATCCAACTTGCACGAGATACAACTGCATATATTTAGGCCATGTTCTGTGAGAAAAAAAGGAAAGCTTTAAACGAAGCCTTCAGATCATTACTGACAAATGACAAGCAGATGGACTTCCACATTTAATAATATATTGGGTCTTGCTATTCCAGAGCGTTCCCCGTGTTCTGTCCAAGGAAGAGGAGCGGGGTCTCAGCGCCGGTCCTGAGGAGCCCTCTAGTGCTCTCCCCCAGCTACTGAACATCGATTCCCAGATACAGTTCTCTTTATGGAGTTGTTACGAGAAAAAGAATTGTTAACCTTTCATTATTTACATCCCCATGTTTGATAGCTTTGACACTATTTTTGAAGCACTCAGATGAACTTTTAAGAAATTTTATATATATATCTATATGATGATGGCCAAACAAGATATTTCATTTGGCTCTAGCCTAGGTAAGAATGCTAAAGTCCTTTCCCCTGCCTCTTCTGGGTATGCCATGAAGCATCATATCAAACCAAACACTGAGCACAGGTGTACAGCTCTCCTACAGGCAAGCATAAGGGTTGTATATAAATCATTCCCCTCTTCCAGTCTTGTTATCTGAAAACAACTCTTCCCACACAGACAGAAGCCAGAAACTTACACTTTTGTTTCAGTACATTTAAGCAGTTAGGCTAATAAACCATAGGGGAAAATCATAGTTATTCAGAATACAGTTCTGAGGTGAATCTCACATGCTTCATTACTAGCCCATAAACTGTGAGTTTCTTTATAACATGCCCATTGTGCTTGTTACACTAGCATTGAGAAAGCAAGGAAATGAGAGAAAGAACATAAGAACATCTGTATTGGATGAGGCCAAAGGTCTCATCTAGGCCAGTATCCTGTGTCTATGGTCAAAAACAGTACGAGTCGGTATTAATGATCTACTGTCTTTGAGTCATATGGGTTCAACTTAGGCAATTTTATAGACAACATTTCAATGCAAATACATAAGAAACTAATATTTTTAGGGAAAAGATTTAGGAAACAAATGAAAAATCACTGGCACATTCATTACAATGTAGTCTACAAAGGAAAATTTTAAAAACCAAAATTAAGTCTGACCCACAGGGCATAAGTTTCTAAGAAACTTCACTTGAAATACTAGTTAACATTTAAAGCCTGAAGTCTACCATTAATTATTTTAAATCAGACACGTTCCTGGCTAGAACAAATTTTAATTATAACCCTAGCCCCAAATCTGATCTCAGTGTTAACCGAAATTTGGCAAACTTCCAACTCCACAGAGGGCTAGTATATGCCAGTAATCCTGGCTAACTCTCTCCTAGATAACTCCTTTCTATCTAGCTGGTATAACACCTTCCCTGACACTTTATTGACTAGCATAAACTCTAATTTTGAACTCAATTCCAATCAAATGTATCAATTGTTGGGACCTGAAATCTATTTTAAGCAGAATAACCCAATATCCCAGTCTAGTAAGACTTTCGGCCATAGCAATAAATCTAGATAAATAGTTTCTAATGAGCTAAACTCTTAATTATTATCTCGGTCCTAGCATTAGCTAGAGACACCAAATTTCATGAGAATAGAGGCTTCCTCTCTGATCTTCTCATTAGAAGAAAAGAAAGAAGAGAGGTTAAAAAAACTACTAGTTTTCTTTTCACTGTAAGTTTATAAACTTCTTTAAAAGAAGTATCTAAAGTAAGTATTTCTGAAATAAGTTATGGAATATAATATATTTAAATATAGTTATGAAATAAACAATATCATTT
Source organism: Pterocles gutturalis (assembly GCF_000699245.1). Classification (NCBI taxonomy): domain Eukaryota; kingdom Metazoa; phylum Chordata; class Aves; order Pterocliformes; family Pteroclidae; genus Pterocles; species Pterocles gutturalis. The sequence continues at coordinate 44,306 of NW_010120460.1, forward strand.
AAGTTTTAACAAAAATACATAAAATATTAAAAATGGCTGTATTGCACACAATACAATTTAAAACACAATATACTTCAAATAGTTTTTGTGGAAGGAGACAGTTGCAGCAATAATTTAATTTTAAATATTGTTCTGAACATTCTTCTCCTGTGAGAAAATGTTTTCACACTTTTTCTTTCTTCATGGGGGGGGGGAGATGAAGAAACAGGAAGAAAAAGACTGATTGTTGAGTTCCTCGTTCTCATCTTCCAAGCTCAGCTCCCCTTTGTGACAATCAAGCATTTCATTACATCAGCTACTATCTGAACATGCTTTTAATAATAATAATTATAGGCATATTCATTTTAGTAGATATGGTAATGATGAACTTTTCTTCAGTGGACAGAGTAGGATTTAGACAGTACAGGTCCTAGAAATCAGAAAAGTCATTTCAAAGGGACTACAGAAACATGCAAATAACCAGTAGAAGAGAAGAACTGCAGTCTGAAAGAAAGTAATTTGTAAGAAAATTAGTGTGGAGCTATTTATGTGTAATTCATAGCTATTAGTGGGAAAATAAGCAAACAGCAAAAAAACTCATCCAGAAGCCAGACAGAATTCATAGATGAAGTATGATTAGATCATTGCCCTCTGTAGTCAGCGAAGGCCTCTCCTTTTCTGCTTAGCTATTCAAAGCGGTTACATATGTGCTCATCTTTCATAGCAGAACTGCTGTTCTGAAGAAAGCTATAGCTAAATTAGCAGAGTTATGTTTTTAACATAGTCACCAAATTTACAAGACAAGACAAAACAAAGAAAGCAGAAGAGACTAGGGCCATTATTTGGAGAACCTGGAAGTGGCTACTTCCTTTACTGAAAAGCAGAAGGATATGCTCGTAAAATCAAGCACAGACGCAGGGAACAGGAGGGAGACATGGAAGAATCACACTGTGAGGGAAACAAGAGATAGGAAAGAGCTGAGGAAGCGGGTATTGCAAGCGAGTAGGGAAGACGAGGAAAGAAGGAGGTATTGCAATGGGAGCTGGAAAGCACTTGGAAGGAATCAGAATGAAACTCACAATAGTCTTTTCGTAAATCATTTAAAAGTCATAGCAATCACAAAGCACAGATATATCCAAAATTAGGCTTTACTTCTTTGAGTACATAATTGTAAACTTGTTATTGTTACTCCAAGTACTTAAATTATTGCTATTTTGATTTCTGCGCATAACTGCGGTTCAAGATATGCTTGAATGTTGTCTAATACCACACCCTAACAAAAAAATTTCTCAGAACTCCTCTCGCTGTAGCTTATCAGGATATCTAATTCAACTCCTTCCTCTTAGTGCATGGGGAGAACATTTCACAAGGGCTCTGGGAAGCAAATATTTGATTTACGAGTGGGCATTCAAGAACACTTGGATGAAGACAGCTTCCTTCCCCTCCAAGAAAAGAGAGTAAGTTCAGCAACTTCAGTTTCTAATTCACATGTAGATTGACTGTGATACTGTGAGAGTCTTTCAGATATCCGTAGACTGTGCCAAAATTGTGGTTAGTGACCTTTATCATCTTAAAAAAGATCATGGCATAATGTTGCAACCCAAGATTCATCATTCACTGGTATAAATGTCGACAAAAAAGTCAGTCAAACTAAAAGGTTTTCTAAACCTCTCCCTGCCTGCCTTCTCCCCATTCTCCCAACCCAAAGGAAGTTTTTAGGGAGACACACACACTTAGAAATATACTTACCAAGGCAAGTATAAAGACCCTGACTTATCCATGCTAGTATAGCAAGAGTGATAAGATCTCCAAAACTTGCTGCTATAGGAGTGGCAACATTGTCAGGATTAATACCAGTCTTCTTTGATCCAACAATAACTCCAACCATTATTATTCCTAGAATCACCAAAAGACAGGACAGTAACTGTATCTACTATTGTAACTCCACAGAAAATTCCAAGATAATGGCACTTTCAAACTTGATAAATAAGAAGTCAGTGCTTTTGTCCCAGGATAATTATTCTTCCCACCAGACTGGTGTATTTTTAAGTTTTAGCCATTTTTAAAAATGAGGTTATATATTTAAAAGACTACAGTAAGCATACACACACAAAGATCAAGAATCATCTGTACAATGAACTATTTTGCTTATGATTAGAATTAGGACCATTGAAATTGTAAATCAGCCATTTCCTGAAGAAAAAAAATAGGCAGTGTATTATTTCTATACCCTATTAACTTTAGCCTACTGAAATTTAAATTACACTAGGCTGAAAACAACATAAGAATAAATACTTTGACATCTGATATCATGCAATATTCCCAGTCATAGACTTAGCACCAAATGTAAAGAAGCTACATCATAAATCAAAAACTAGACAACATATAAAAATGTTACTTGCTATACAGTTTAAACATTTTAAATTGAGGATGTCAGTTTCTATTTTTTCCCTATAAACAGCAACAATAACTTTTTAAGAGGCTCGTCCCTGTAGAATGCAAATGGCTACTAAAAATAAAATTCACATTGTTATTCACAGCCTTCTTTGGCATAACTTGAGTAATTTCCCTCTCATCATATAACACACATAAGAGCTTCAACTGCGTATACTAACCTTTATGTTACTTTAAATAACTTTTTAAAAATTGGTATTACGATTTTCATGTATTTTAGCATTATGTAGTGTAGGCTACATTAGAAGTTCACTTTGAGAGAAACTGCCTAAAGAGTTACACTCCATTAAATTCTCAAAAGAAAGAACTGAAATGGTCCTGTAGGATCACAATATTTCAAAAGCACCTGTTTCACATGTAGGAGGATGAAGCTTAGAAAGTAATTTCTTATGTTGGCCCATCACCAGATAACAACAAAAGTTTCTCTTCATGTGCAAATTACACATGAGAAGTGGAAAAAATGCACTCATGTTCCCCAGTTCTCTTGCTGCTCTTAATTCTGTGCATGATCAAACTTAATGGCTTTGCAGTCACTAAAAAAAAGTGTGTGCTCATAAGTCCAAGCAAAACTTTAAAAATTTTGTTATTTTCACATAGGTAAGCATATCAAGTGAGTAAAAAAAGGAAGTTAAACAATTTACTTGACTTACTATTATTAAGACTACTGACTATATATTTTCATTAAGAATATGTCACAAGCAGAGGTACTTTTTTCCCTCCTTGTGTCCACTAAGTACCATCTTCTACTGTTAAGTGTTTCCTGACAATTGGGAAGAGATTAAATTCATCACACCATATCGCTCCAGACATTGGCACTGTTTGTAAAGGGGGACTTGAACTTGGCCCAAACACTTCACATAAGAAGCCAATTTGTTCACTACAGATACAAAGCAGAGCACAAACTAACATAGAAACATCATGGGCAACCAGGAAGTTTGGATTCAGCTGAGCTAACATCTGGGCTCACTTGACCTTAATTACAAGTTCTACCTGTTTAGTACTAAGAATATATTTTTTTTACATTAATGAATATAGAAGGCAGGGGACAAAAGCTCTCCATCATATTAAGTAAAATATAAAAAAAAATAATTTTGTTTTAGATATGCTCAGGAGGTCATGCAAATCAAACCTTTTCAAAGAATATGACAGGAGAGGAATGCAACATGCAGGCCTATATGGAAATTGCAAAATGACATCCTATCCTCAGCTGTGTTTCAGATGTATTATACCTTACTGGATTTAAATTTTTAAGGAACAGCAACATAACATACATTCAGCACCCACAGAAAACTAAGTAACTGTAAAAAGTAACATATATATTCCTTTTACCTTGCAAAAGAGAAGCTATGAAGGCAGTTGCTACGCTGCTAGAACACAGAAGGATTGAATGATCAAAGCGGTATTTGCCCTCTGGAATCCAGCCCAATATAACTGCTGCCACTGCTGCCAGAAAACCAACTACTGTTGCCTGAACCTGGAAAAGAAAAAGAAGGTGAACAATTCTTAAAATTGATAGACTTAAGAGGACTACAGAAAAAAATTCTGGTGTTCTTTCCTCCTATCTACATTTATTTGCAAGGTGTAAAGGAAACACGCTCATCCATTTTGTAGCGCTGATGATAACCTTGGATAATCAAGAAGAAAAATCTTATGCCAGCAGAAAAGGCTTTACCAACATTTCAGAGACTCAAGACTAACAAAAGTAAAATCAGGGAAAAGAGCTGAGGATTTACCACAAGTCAAAGCTGAAATGCCTAAAGAGGCTCTTAAGCCATTTAAAACAGTGAAGTCACAGAATAAACATGTCACTTATTTTTAAAGCAAGTTGTATTACTACATATGAACATGAAATAGTTCTTAGTCTTAAAAAATTGTTACTTTGGAGAACAAACACTCCTTTCCTCAAATGACCCAGCTATTTAAAATATTGCTTATCCAAAAGCTTCATCACATACTTCCTTTAAACATTGAATCCAATGCAAATGCAGTACTGAAAACATTTGAGAGGCAAATTTAAAAGGTTTTGCCAAATCTGAATTTTTTCTCTAATCATCCTCAGATCCTCTCTCAGAAAAATTAAAAAGGAAATACCCTTGGTACAGTCACAATACTTTACCTCTCCTTCTGATAAGCTCATACTGTTTTAGAGAAGAACTACACTGTTAAAAAAAAAAAATCAGTCATGCAAACGTTGTATGTTAAGTACGAGCCAGTGTAGTAGAGTTAGTTTCCCATTAACACTGTCCAGCTCCATATTTACCTATGTTTGTGATGGACTTTTTCAATAACTTTGCTCACTTACAAGAGTTAATCAATAAGTCCATTATAGTTACCTGTTTTAAGGCCAAATTGCCAATTATTAGGTTCCATTTCTCAATGGGAGAATCCATTTTTCCAATATTTACCTGTCAAAATTACAAAAGAATTTCAGAGATCTGGGTTTCAAATTACATTACTTGAAAATGCACTAACAAGGTAGAAACAAATAATTCAACTCATACAAAAAGAGAGATTTTGAAATCAAGTTAAAACCAAGATCTACTTTTTTCATGTGAAGCATTGTGATTCATTTTAAATTGTATTTACAGCATCTATCCAAAAGTAGCTAAACTTGATGCAGTTTTACATAGTAACTTGTTAAACACTAGCTTACTGTGCAAGATATACTAGCCACTGTACATTTTAGGAATGTCCAAGTGCCACCAGTGATTAGATCAGTGGCTAGAAAGGAAACTTACCAGTGTTCTGTCACTTTAGACTGAACTTGTTTCTATGGACCTTAAATTCTATGAGCTAATAGAAAAAATGTGTAGATACATGTGTGTGTGGACACAAACACTCTCATGCAAGTGTATTAACTGACTGCAATAAAACTACCTGCACAGAGAAACTGCACGTGCTTACAGAAGATCAGAAACCACATCTAATACTGTTCAGTGTTCTAACTTTACATTTATACAGTACAGCTAGAGACTTATGACGATGTAAATTATGTAAGTCCAGTCCAAAGACAGTAGCTGGAAAGACAGAAAATAAATTATTCTATGAGATTAAAAGGTACATACATACTTTTTTATAATGTATTTCCTACTTTTACTTATTTTTTGAGTTAGCTGACAAGGTCTGAAGAACAGTACCTACCACTGCAGTATGACTATATTTAAAATAACTTCCCTTTTGAGATAACTGAACAATTTTTACATGTGGAGCACAGATTTTAATGTTTTTTCCCATAGAATACTAATTTTTAAGATAATATCCTTCTCAAAACACAGAACGCCTTAATGCGTATTTTTTCCTCTTTTGATAATTTCTTTCCAGTTGGTTTTACTTCCATTTCTTTTCCACTTAGTTCCATTTTGTGATAGTAGTGACTTGTGAGGAACAAAGTATTAAAGGAAATGCTAACTTAAAAACTTAGAAATATAAGACACCTTATCTCAATCTACACTATAAATATTTTACAGTGTTCAAAGTATGCAAAACCATGCATTAAATTTAACTACTACAGCAATATTTAAGGAAGTGCAGATAAGGATGTCCTTTGCATCCTTCTTAAATATATATGCTAAATGAATGAAATGGCAGGCTATGGAGAGCTTCACAATTTTTCTCCTTTGAAGTTTTTGAAACATATCCAAAAAATCCCTGTTAAAACAGTAATTTTGCAAAATGCTTAATCCAGCCTAAAAGACAGCTGCTGCCAAATGACAGAGTTCTCTCTCCTACTATCAGCTACACAGTCACATTTTCTTTCTTGAACCAGATCTACCAACTGCATGAGTGAGTTCATGGCAACATAAACTTGCTTGCTGGTTTGATGGTGTCCTGGTTTCAGCTGGGACAGCCTCTGGAGGTGGCTCCTAGCAGCTGTAAGTGGACCAGTATCTTCAGCGGTTAGGAGCAAGTGTTCCCCTGCTCAAGGGAGACCATGGGGCAAACTGTGGTTTTACCTGCATGACCATGGAGAAGACATGAGAGGATGGGATCATACCCATGGGTTTTGGAAACCTTAGCTACATCAATCTTATCTGTTTATACAGTGGCTGGCACCAAACCAAGTGAGCGAGCCGATGTGTTGTGTAGAACTATGGCAAATGGAAAATGCTTTTTTTCAGGGAGCAAAAAGGGGTTATCTTCTACAAAATGATCTGATCCATCACATGCAACCACGTAACCATGCCCAAATGCTCTCAGGGTTTGTAGGGGAGAAAAAGACCAAGAAAACTCCTTTCAGCTGCAGATTTCCATAAAGTAAGGTCAAGTTTATTGTGATATGGTAGAATAGGTTGACCTAAACAAAAGTTTTGTAAAGTCATATTGCTAATGCCTAACAAGAGGCTGAATAAATTCACAGGGATGACTGGATGAGTAGTCTTCTGGTGTTCGGTTTGGGTTTTTTACTTCCTCTTAAAAAAAAGGAATAAGTAGAAAAAGCAACAGTATGGACCAAGACAATGAGAGAGACTCAAACTACAAAAAAAAGCTGAAGAATACAAAACACACAATATAAATATTGCGCTTGAATGTGCCGTTGACCTAAGTACACCTCACACAGGCCAGCACAGCAGTGGGAGGAGGGAGAACAGTTTACATTCATGCTAACACCAAAGAGAAGTACAAACTATGCCATGACGTAGATTAAAAACACAGTCTTGAGACATATTTAGTGAAATGACTGATTCTAAAGTGGATGGGAAACTGTGAGTGACCAGTAACAAGCAGACAAAATAGGCATTTGGGCAACAAGATGAAGGCGATCAAACAAAACTTGAAACCACATATATTACAAATAACAGAAACCTGCTAACAAGACATTACTTTTTCACTGACTACATAATTACAATGAAGTAAAGATAATTAGTTTACAGCCCCAAGAGCATAAACAGGTCTACAAATTCAGATGCAATTATATGCTAACCAAGCAAGAAGGGTATGAATTAGCTCCAATGCTGAACTCATGTTAGAAATTTCCTCCTCAAAGGCAAAACTATTTACAGGGGCAGTTTTGCATTTACTGTAAAGACAGTATCTGGTGGGGAGCCAGCTACTCCAAATTTAAGTAAAAGAAAGTAAGATACAACTGTCTCCAAACAACTGATCAACAAAGGCCTGGAGTAGCAATGTTAGCAATGCTTTTATTTTGGTGCCACGCAAGTGGTCTTTAGAAATACGTATTCAAAATATACACATTTTTTAAATCTATTCAAACCCCATCAAGGCCAAAGAGACCTGCCAACCTTACAGAATACACATGTAAATCTCAAAAATTTACTTCACCTCTTCTGAATGACGATTCAGAAGACACCAAATAAGTAAAATTTTGATTTGTGGAGATGTAGAAGACAGTTGTCTTTTTAACTTTGCCAATTTAAGAACAGGTTTTAAGAGCCCCTGTAACAGCCAAATTATGCTATAAAAATAAAACATTTCTGTTACAAAGATTAGTTTCCCTTTTGAAATATTTACAACACACATCTGAAGCACAAAGGGGAGGGAAAGTTACTTACAGCAGTTGACAGCCGGGATGCCAAGGTCATTTCCAAATTTCCTTTGAGACCAAGAAGTGCAGGAACCAAGATAAAAACTTCAGTAACATTCTTGAACACATCCCAATGCTATTTAAAGGATACAGTGGGAAACATTCAATTGAAAAATTCTCTTTCAACCGTCCACAAAGTATTAAAAAAATTCCGTAACTCATAACTTCAACCTCTACAAAAAAGAATCAATCTTTTTGTATGAGGTCTAGAAGTCTAAAGTTAGAATTGTTATCCTTCTAGATAAAATAGATTTATGACTGCATATTTCTGCTTCAAAGATGAGAATAGCATAAGAGATACAAAACTTGGCCTTAAATCAAACCTAGTTAAAAAAAGATGTTGTTAATTTGAAGTCTTTTTTTTCATTACTTCAAAATAGTACCAGGTGCTATGACTGCTCTTGAATTCTGCTCTTAATTTACAATAATATTTTCATCTTTTCCTTTCCAGATGTGTAGAAACCTCTTGTAAAACCAGCAAGTAATTAGTTGTCAAATGAACAGAGCCTGTAAGTGTAAAAAGCTTCTCTTTATTCTAAGTGTGAAATTTAGAAGAGTACAGTTTTCCAAAACCCAGATTTTATAAAGCAAACAAACTTTTGGTGTGCACTGAGTTCTCAGCACAGAAGTGCTGTGCTACCTTATATGTCTGTCAACCCATGTATTTAATTTGTAATCATTTACTAACTTTAACTAAGCTAACAAAACTCTAAATTGTCTTTGCATTCATGGATTTGCAATCATTCAAATTATTATTTTAATTAAAATAAAAGGATTCAATTCTCAAATGTAAACAAGATCCGAGAGTTTCCTACATGTGAAGTTACATATGTAATTAATACTGGGAAAGAATAGCCATGAAATTGTTTGCAAAAAACAGGCACAGAATGCTTTGCTGTCTTCAAATTTTCATTTTCAAAACATGTTCTGTCACATTTCAAAATCCTGCTTTACTGACATCACAGTTTAATGCTTAGTTTAAGGTGAAAAAAGGTAGTAATGACACTAGCTAATTATTTTTGCCTTTGTGTCACATCTCTCTCATTCATGGTGAGCTGGCCTGGGAAACCAATCAAGATTAAAAGTAATATAGATGGAAAAATCAAGATACATCTCAGTCCAGCTCAGACTCCAGCTATACAAACACTTACATTCCCTTAAGGGAAGGAAGGCAAGGTGAAACATTTGGCTGGAAGCCAGTAGTGGGAGCAGGCACAACTGCCTCTTTTTGGCTGATCATTATGCAGTATCATGAAGTAAATCATATATTAACAGACTACAAAACATCTATATAAAGAATAAATTGGTAAGATGTAAATGAACATTAACTTCTCTACTGTCTTTCAGGTTCAATATGGTGGTTCAATAATTGTGGTAATATTTCATATTTGGTAATAATTTTTAGTGAACCTACTCATACATAAAGAGAGAATCCATGAGGTTTGTATTTATAATTCTTGTTTTTAAAAAACAGACATGAGGTAGTAAATAAAAGTATATCTAGCTTTCAAAATGCAAAGAGAAGGCAAGAAAATAAGCTAGTCCAATAAGCCTTTCTTAACTGTTACTTTCTCCAGAATTTTCTTCAAGTATCACTGCACAAATAATTATTTCATAGGCAACTGTTGATTTTAACTCCACTGAAATGCTGCTGACATCTACAACTGTGTTAAGCTAGAAACCAGTCCTAAGTATCTTAGTGACATAATACTCCAAAAGAGGCTTTAAAAATATTATTAAAGTTCAGTCTTAAATTTCAGAGAAAGTTCAATTTTGTTTTAGTCCTGAATAACTATGATCAGTTAAATCTGCTACCACAAATCAAGATGATCTGGCTTCTCTGGAACTACTACAATTCTATTTCAAGGTGGACCTGACTTTGCAGCCCTGTTCATGTCACTGATGTTTTTAATTCAGAGTGTTCAGTATACCTGATGTTATATAAAAAAGTCACTTAAATACACTTTCAAAAAAGCTCTAAATCACTTCATATGAATTTCATGTAACATATGAAAGTAATGCATATTTTCATACACCACATGCACTAGCATGGACCAAATCTACACAGTATTTCAGAAATTGCAGACTTGAAGCACACAAGGAGATGAGATAAACCAATAAATTATTCTAGTCTTTTTAAACTGCTATGTATTGCAACATCATGGTTAATTACAACTCCCACTTGACTATGTATACATTTATTAGTGCCAACAGAATTTTGAATCATTACTGTATTTCAATCCTCAGTTAAAGCAGAAGGTAACAGTTTTTATTAACCAGCTCACTGTGGCTAAACGGCAACACTTACCAAGACTTGAATAACACAAAATGAAACATCGGAGCTGTTTAAAATGAGGGCTGGGGAAAAGCAGTTCATGGTAGTAAAACCATATGCAGACCCAATTACTTCTCAATATTGTAAACAACTACAATATCACACGTTAGAATTATAACCTCACAGACTACCTATTAAAAAACTACCTTTCAAAGGAAATACCAACCTGTACAATATCCAAAACCATGCCAGCAGAAACAGTTCCAAATCCTGCTAGCAAAAAAGGTACAAGTATCTGTAATGCCATAACACTACTAGATTCTTTGGGTTGTTTCCTACTTCCTTCCACAACAATATCTTCATTACTGTCACTAGATAGGTTGTCTTCCTGCAACATGGCATCTGTTTCTGAAGTGTCCATTCCATCACAGTAATTATAACTGGTAAAATCATCATATTTAGGGCTACAGCTAGATGGGCTGCGTCCATTACTACCATGAAAACTTGGTTCTGAGAAGTGATGGTACTCTGTGTGTTGTTCAGACCTAACATTAAAATTGTGTCCTGCTGGTTGTAATCCATCTTCCCAGATACCATTCACTTTTTTGTGTCTTTCATCCTGGTTTATTTGGTAAACAACAGGAACCATACTCAAAAGCAGTCTCAAAAATTTATCAGACTGAACTGTATTAAGATTTATGGTCCAGTTTACAAAACCTTCTCTGTGATGAACTTTGCTGTGTGTTTTGGAGATGGTAGACCTGCCTTTACAGTTAGTCATAGTGCTACAGAAGTACAGGTTGAAAAGCACTTTGTTCTTCAGATGTCAGTGAAGAAATCTTGTAGATGAGCCATCAAGTGCCACACTTGATGATGTTAAAACAGATAAACCAAAATGATCCTTTTTTGGATGCAAAAATGTTTTTTCATTGATCTCAGGTCTTCAACAATTCCATAAGCAAGACTGGATCTGCAAAAAAGTAAAAAGTATACATTCAAGGTTTAAAACATTTTAACTCTACAAAAGACGCAAGATACTGGTTTAAATTTTCAGATCACCCAGTATCTTTCCAAAGCAAGTATTTGTAGAAATGCTAATCTCCTCCAACATTCAACTGCCTAAGCTGAAAGAAATTAGAAGGTAAAAAGGGAAAGCGGGTGGGTGAGGGACTTTCACAAACCAGTGTACTTTCCAGTGAAAGAAAGAGACAGCAATGTGGACTGTGAGTTGGTGAAGGCCTAGTTATTGCCTTCTTAAAGCCCAGGAAGTCCAAGTCTTCAGAAAGATACTGTATGTAGCTCTAGACTTCCAGTGGCTTTGAAAGCAGAAGGTCCCCAAAGAAACATATTTCTGCAAGGTGCAAGGGTATTGACAAATGGAACCCACATGGTGCACTGCAGGGCCACTGTAGTTCCTCTCACTCTATGCTATTGGCAAGAAGCATGGAAAAAATAAGGAAAAAAAACCCTAACTTTAAAACACTATCAGAGGTGGTAAGCCCAAAGCAATATTCTGTGTGGCAAAAGCCTGATGTGTTGACAGTCCCTGCCCTCCATCCCCATAAAAAAATGACAAACTGATATGGATATGTACCATTCAAAAGCATGCTAATTTAAAATCACAGGAACTGAATTTTCTCTGAAGCAAGCATACAAACTACGTTAAATATAAAGAGCTACTATATACATAATAAAACTGGACATTTTTTTCATAAAATACTACAGTATCAAGGAAAGAAGACAGTAATGAAATTCAGACCAACTAGTCTAAAACAGTTTAACTTAGTCTAATTTAAAGATAAATCTGTAGTACTACAGTCATAAATATGGCATACTAAAATTTAAGTAAAATTAGAAAAAAAAAAGGTTAGGAGTGAGGATAATTAAAGGAAAGATATTAAAAATCTGATTTGAATTTAATTTTGCATGAAGTGTAGGTTGCAGATATTTCCTGAAAGATAGGTTATTCTCATGTCTAGTAACCACAAAAATAAAATTATTTGATCCATATTAACACTAGGTGTGGTCAGTTTGGTTTGCTTTCTGCAAAACATGCAAATACAATCTTTTCTCTTTTATGACTAATGAGATTTAATGTGCATTTGTTTCTACCTTGAAATTTCCATCATGGTAGAAAATTAACTAATGATATATTGGTAGTCTCAAGTAATCTGATATTTCCTCCATCAGAAGCCACTTTACCTTCCTCTTCTTCAGTTTCCACATGGTGATACTAGTTATGGTAACTTACTAAAAGAACAGTCTCAATTTGACTTGAAGTTTTGTTGACTTTGGTATTTATTACTAGACTCCATGAATATCAGTAAAAGATTGGCATAAACAAAGAAACAAAGGTCAGGCAGACTACACCAGTATGATGTGGCATAACACAATTCCACAAGCTCAAGACATTGTATCTATTCAAAGCTGTGAAAACATTTTTACAGACTGCAGGAAATAAAAATAGTTTAGGGTTGGAGGATTTTTAACCTATGTTTCCTAAGAAAATTGGGCTCCTAAGATCATATAGTTTATGTTATGATCTCTATACTTTCCTTCCCTCTGTTTCAATGTTTTTAAGTCATACAGTATTTCTGGAGCAATTTCAGAGAGATTTGAGAAAGTAGAGATGTCAAAGCTTTTAGTAACTAACAGACTTATAAGAGACCCAAAATTGTGCCCTTGCTGTAAGGCATCTTCAAACACTAGTTGGGATAATTCACTCGTATATGGTCACAGCAAGTCAATTTCAAAAGTTCTGCCAGTCACAGAATTACTTGTCTTAGTTTTGTTGAATGAAGAGATGACTCAGACGGAACATGAACATTTTCCCTCTACCAATTGCTTTATCCAATGGAGCTCTGACGGAGAAACAAATATTTAAAAAATGACAATGGAGTTCATTGGTTCCTTTAGAAAGGAGTCAAGTTTTGCAAGAAAGACTAACAGAGGAATTTAAGTAACCAAGATTCCTGCAATTTTTTGCTGCTCTGTAGCACATTGTGCTATGTTGAACCTTTTAGCATGAATGCATAAAACCTCCTAGGCCTCAGTTCTGGCTTCCACACACTTTAATCAGAAATAACAAAACAACTTTTGCTGCTATCCCAGAGGACCTCCAAGCACAGGCTAAAATGGTGCTCTGTTAAGTGCTACAGAAAGACAGAATAAGAGGCAATTTTGTTTCTTCCTGGCTCAAACGTAGCATTATCTATGTAAAAGAAAAGATATGGTGTATAAAAAAAGACAATCAGAAGCTATCAACCTAACTATTACCAACTTCCACAACAACAGCAAAGAGCTTTATAGAAGAACTAAGAGGAACACAAGAGAAGAGAAGTTAATGGAAGTTAAGGAAAATTAAAATTTCAGGAAAGGTATAGCCTAGCTGAAGGTTGCCAACTGATTTATGACAATGGGAAGTGACACACTACTTACGAAGCCTGCAGAGGGAAAAGCTTTGCTTCACTCCAGCTGGCTGGGTTTCAGCCGGTAACAAGAAACATCTAGACTGGAGAAACTTTATGATAGAATTCAAGAATGGGATGTAGAATTAAGATGTAAAAGTGTCCACGATTAAAGATACGTACTGAAACCCACAGCAACCTCACTGGTTTTTTTGAGGGGGTCGTGGTTGTTTTTTTTTTTTGAGGAGGGGTGGATGAGTAACAAACGAAGGATTTAATTTTACTCATGGGGAAATACACTGGGAAAACTTCCCAATAACTTTAACAATGCAGAGTCTGGCTCTCATTGCGGTTTCTGCAGTATGTCCTCCAGTCACATCACCAGAGTGCTAGACCAGTGACTTAGAGAAGTTACTCATTGGTCTGGAACTCTGGACAAAAACATTTAGGTTAATTATCCATATTTTTCTAACTTATGGATTTCTCCCTTTTAAGTTTTTACTATCTTTTTTTTAAGGAAACAAATCTTTTGGGAAAATTATGGTTTCATTTAATATGAGAAAATGTTAACAAATAGAAATGGCACTTGTATTAAAAGAGGAACAGAAAAAATGATTCAGTCAAATAGCAAGTTACAAAGGGAGGAAGAGGCTGGCATGAACAGCTAACAGTTGAAATAGTACAAAGCAGTTTGGATGACAGTTATTTATGTTTTTCCTACCAACAAGACTTGGAATGACAGAAAGTGAGCTAATGATAAATGCTGAAAAATGAGAATTTAAGAAGACAAACTGAAAAATGTACTATACCGGGAAGACTCATTACCTCCTCAGAGCACACAGAGAGCAGACAACTATGAAGCCTTCTGAATGTAACTATTCATTTCTGAAAACCGGTTCCAACAAAGATCATTTCCCAAACATTATCTGATGCAGTAAGTTTATCCTGAGTTATGTGACACTAATATTGCTGTACTTCTAGGTGATTTTCTGTACCTATAAAATGCTTCAAACCATCTAAGGAACAGTATGAACTCAGGGACAAGAACTCCCTAAGAAGCTTTATCATTGACAAGACCAACACCAATTTTATTGTGTTGTCTAGAAAAGATATAGCCAGCTAAAGAGGCAAGCTCTACTCGAGTAACTCATATGAAGAAAAGGAGGTAAAAATCTCAAAAATCTGATCCCCAGTTTCTGTAAGAAAAGGAGATAAGAGAATCTGTTTTCTTGCTACAGAAGGTTACAGTGAAAGGTGAAGTACTAAAAAAAATGAAAAGAGACAAAGATCTTTTGAGAAGACAGAAAGCAGCCTTGAATTTATCATACCTGGCATGATAGAAGAAATGAAAGGACACCTTGTCTTTATCCCTACAAGCAAAATAATGAGCTATGCCCAGACTATTAATATTATATTTTCCACTTCTTTATTGTTTCCTAAGCACCTGCTTTTAATAGGTTCTTCTTCTCCTTCATACATTTTATAACACACAACAATTATTGTGTAATATTCACCACTCTTTCTCAGTCCTGCAAACATACACAAGCATAAACAAATAGTCCCGCAAACATATACAAACAGGAAATACAGACATACCCTGCTGTCTGCTGAAGACACGTTCCTGAAAAGCAAGACACTTAGCAATCCAACAGATAACAAACCAATTTTCCCCATAAGAATTAGTACAATTGATGCATTCAGCAATTTAAAAAATACAAACAGAGACAATGTATATGATGTGGAAAAGGACATGCAGAAGCAGATAATGTGGGAAATAGAGAGGACCATGAGCTGAAAGAGGTGCTGACTTTTGTAAATGGATAGGTGGCTTTAGAAAAAAACCTGATACTTCAGCTATAAAACTGAACATCTCATTATTATCACATTTTTCCATCCTTCACCTCTGATTGGCTTGATTGGTCTTGATTCATCTGAGGAAGATGAAGATGACAAGGAAAATATAACTGTTCAGCAAGAGGTGGCAAGAACGCTTTTCATCATTACCCAAACAAATTGCCAACATTGCTTCAGACACACTCACGATTCAGTTCTCAAGAGCATGGGAAGGAGATGTTTCTTCCATATTTTCTCAGGGTTTAAAGAACATCTAGCATGAGAAGGATTAAGGGACTGGATTCTACAGCTAAATTTGATCATATAGTGATTAGACTGCTGATAATTTATGCAAAGCATGAAAACAATTAGCAATGAAATCACCATGCTTTTTTAATAACCTTCAAAAAAGGGAAATGGGGAAGAATGACAAATCATCAAGTATGAAACTTTTGTAGAGCAGCAAACATTTTTTTACAGATAATCTTTTAAAGCAATAATAATCTCTTCTAGGCAGTCCATAATAAAACACAATAGCTTAAATATGCCTGTGTGAGAAACACCTCTCGGTACAAGAATGAGCCTTTGAAAGGGATATTCAGGAAAGAAATATGAAACATTAATGGAATACTGAGCTTTAATATTTGCAATAATAAGCAAAGATGAAGATGGATTCTGTTCTGTCTTCAAAGATTAAGTCAGACTCCTTTTAATGAAAGGATGGGAGATAGTGGGCACAAATTGAAACACAGGAAATTCCATTTAAACATAAGAAAGAGGGTTTTTTTTACTGTGAGGGTGGTTGAACACTGGTTCAAACAGATTATGGAGACTCCATCCTTGGTGATATTTGAAACCAAACCGGACATGGCCTGAAGCAACCTGCTCTACTTGACCCTACACTGAGCAGAGGTGGCTGAGAGACCATTTCCAGAGATCCCTTCCAACCTCAACAATTCTGAGATCCTGTAAAGTTTGAAATGTGAGGTTTTGGAGGACTTCTTTAAGCTCAGAATAAGATTTACAGACCTGATACAAGGATCTGCATGGCCTCGGATATGTGTCCTGTATACATACAAGTTCCCAGTATCACACTGACACCCTCATCACAGCTGTGGCTAATCATTTATGTTGCTGTAGTGGACGTATCAGCAGAAAGTGAAAGCTACATCATATCAGGTCAGCATACACAGAGAGTAAACAAAGAGACTGTATTAGAATTAACTGTTTTGTAGAATCCAGAACCCTAGGTGGTGAGCTGGGCTAAGATTATTTATACTAGATACTTCATGTTGAGTATTAAAGACTGGAAAACATGCTGAAAATTAACAAATGTTGCATGCAAGGCAGATACATGGGCACTCCATAGCATTTCTTAAATATTATGCAGTAAACTGGTTAACATGGTGTTTATTTGTGCCATGGAAGTTGTAGGTTAAATCAATAGCAAAGGAAACAAAAGAAAAAATAATGAGGGGGGGAAAAAGACTAAAAAAAACTCCAGATGCCTCCTTGAATATGAGACACTGAGAGAGCTGCCAGCCCCAGGCTCTGTTTTCAGCCAAGTTTGAGACTGCTGCATTCCACTTCCTGAACATGGCAGGTTTTGATTTTTGGCCCCAAGAAGAGAAAAGCAGCTGTTAGAAAAAGATTTGGTTTGCCTCGGCACTTTTAAGGCAACTCAATTAGAAGAGACCAAAATAGTTAGAAATGAGGTAGCAAGGCTGTGAAATGTGGTCAGGTTGCAAAACCAACACAAAAACTTCCAGACAAATCACATCCAGCCCATCAAAAGCAGGTGGGAAAGTTTGAAGTATAAGAGATAATGCAGTCCTCTAGACTAAGTAACCAGTAAGTACTTACCAGGATGAGTCCTAACTGTACTATTTGGGATCCTGATTACAGGTTTCTGCTGTCCTCACCAAAGAGGGATAAATTGCTTATTAACTCAGGCACTAGGATACAGACTTCACATTGCTTTTTGTGGATAATATCCTAAGGTATTTCAAAAGAAAATTATACATTGTTATGTTTTCCTTATGAAGTGTCTATCAGTCATAATGTAGTATTTATGGTTCCAGTTTCAGAACCTCTTTAAGGAAGTATATGTATGGAATGTTGCCAGAACAGGTCTTGCCACCTGCTCTCATCTTTTTACCCACATTACTGAACTAGTTAAGTGAGGATAACTTAGGATGTCTACTAAAGCCTGGTAGGACTCAGGAGAGATATATGAGCAGACTCTTTTCATATGTTTAAGTTTTCTTTGTGACACTAAGGCTACACATTTATTTAGTTTTATATGTTCCATTCATCAGAGGCTGGCTAATGTACTGTGGTCAATAATCTAGGATCAAATGTGAGTGAAGAAGGCACACAACTGCATCCTGGACAGCATGGGGGGAATGTGGAAAAGGAAATTGTAATATTCATTTAAATTAAAGAAAGAGGCACAACTACTACTTGAACTTAATGGAGAATTAATGACAGAATAGAAAGTAGAGTAAATCACAAAAAGCTCCTACATTTTGGCAGAAAAGTATGGAAAGAGGATAAATGTACCACCACACACTAACTAACAATGCTTATAAACAAAAGATGATTGTTGAAGTCTGTATGTGTGCTGTTCGGGTACAGGTTCCACGCTTGTCTAGCAACTGCATCTGCGGTGGCAAGATTCTGTTGTATTTTTAGGGGTGCAAAGGTGGGAACAGAAATACAAGCACCCACGGCTGTACAGAGTGCCAGGCAATACGGGCCACGGGAAACACTGGTCAGACCTTGTGCAGGCACAGAGCAACCAAAGAAAAGGCTGATTGCCCCGGCTGCCTGGAACGCTGTATGAGGATGGGAACAGCTGCGGGGGTTTGAGCAGCGCAGGGACCGGGGCGCGGGCGGCCTCACGCCCTTCAGCATCCGTGGGCCGTGCGCAGGACACCCGGG
>NW_010120461.1:0-5653 GCF_000699245.1 Pterocles gutturalis
CCCGGCCCCAGCGGGGTTTTGCCCCCGCGTAACGGTGAGGAGGGGGCTGTGGTGCTTCTTCTGTGTCATTTAATGCAACAGTTCTGGAAAGAAATTAACCCTTTCCCCATCAGGGCGAAGGGCTGACATTGCATCTCGTGGCACAGCCTGCGAGATGCTGGATTGGAGACCTGGGTAGGGTACAGCTCCGATGAGGAGGTGGCCTGGCGTTTGTGTGTTCATCTCTGAGTCGGAATGAACCACTGCGCTCCCGAAAAGATGGAGCAAAATAAATTAAAAAAAAAAAATGGAAATCGCGATGGGGAGCACTGCTAGGCACAGGTAATAGCGGCTGTTCATAAAGATTTAAGCTGCTGGTCGTTTGTGCAATGGGCAATTACATACCAGAGCACCCATGCTGTCACTGAGCTCGGCACATTTAGTCCAACTTTGCATAAAAGATTAACAGCGTTTGAATACTTTCTACAGTATCATAGAATCACAGAATGGTTTGGGTTGGAAGGGACCTTAAAAATCGTTTAGTTCCAACCCCCTGGGGCAAGGGCAGGGACACCTCCCACTAGCCCAGGTTGCTCAAAGCCTCATCCAGCCTGGCCTTGAACCCCTCCAGGGATGGGGCATCCACAGCTTCTCTGGGCCACTTGAGTCAATGCACTATGTATAGAACAGGCTTTCCACTCATTGAGACATTCATGCCATTTTCAGCCTTACTTCTTATTGTTAATGCAATTATCCAGCATGGCACTCCTGCTTCACTTGGTCAGATTCTGCCTGGTATGTGATATTATAGCCTAAATGTGAGTTTAGTTCAGTGTTCGTTTGTTCCCAGAGCTGGGTTCAGCTCAACAAACAGGCAGAAGTGGTAGTTATGCTGGGATGGGAGAAAAGCAGCAAAACAACCATGGCCTTGGTTTACTCCTGTGATTCCTCCAATCCAACCTCCATCCCTCCCAATGGCAAGCTCTGAGCCACCTTGATCCTTGTATTGCTTTAGCCTAGTTTTGCACAGAGTTCATTTAACTTCCTCTCTGCATGGAGGGATTGAATCCTGAACGTCTTTATTGTAAGAGGCGTTCAGCCTTAAGCCATGAAATGCAGCAAAGTAATTCACATTTAAATGTCTTTAATTATCTGCCTTCTTGTGGCCTTTGAAGGCATGTCCTTCAGGAAAGTGTTCATAGCTATTAATACTGCACATAGTTCCAAAACAATCATCAGTATTGCAGTAGGGATCCAATTCACTTTACTACATGATTATTGCTAGAGAATTAATGCCAGAGAGGCTTTATTAAACCTGTCTGCTCAATATATTCACTATGCATCAAATGGAAACTTTGAACTCTGAATTAACTACCATGTAGTAAAACTTCTATTGACTATGTTCGTGGAAGAGCAGAGGCATAAGCTTCCATACTAACTACACCAGTGCTAGATTTATTGCAAGGAGGGTGACGGAAGCCCAGAAAACACAGGTGTGTGACTGGCATTGGAGAGAGCACTTAAAATGTTAGTGTTTCTTCTATGAGTTCTTTCTCCTTGTGTGCCTCATTTCACTCATTTTCAAGGCAGAGCGTGGTCAACTATTTATATTCCAGATTTTTAAAAGTGTGATTCTGTTTCAGGAAACAAAGCTAAATTGTGAAATCTCCATATTAAGCTCAGGGTGGTGGTAAAGGACGTGTCCCCTTCCCTTTGAGGACACTCAATTGGTTTGTCTTCTATTGTCAAATATTTGTATTTCCGCTAGTTTGTGCCCCCAGTGACTGAACGTGTACATCCATTGTTGCTAGGTGTGCACAAGAAAAATCGTTGTTTTTGTGAATAGGCCTTCCTTAGAGAAATAGCCTCATAAGTTGTGTGAATCAAGGCAGACACGAAACAAGGAGTTACAGGGACTATCAGATAATGCTCAGTCTGTACTGCAGTTACCGGCTCCACACAATCCGTGAGGAGGCAGGTGACAGAAGTGGATAAGCTGTGTTTGCTCTGCTTGAGCATCTAGACATCATGTCTATAGTGTTTAAAGGGGAAACAGTTACCAGTCACACATCTTTTCCTTTTTTTTTTTTTTTTTTTTTTCTGTCTGGGAATTGTATATATCTCTTCAACTGTGTTGCCTTAGCCTGCGGATTCTTCAGCCCCTCTGACTTTGCTACGGTACCTTCGCCTCTATCCTGCTATAGAGGAGGGGATTTTCCTCACAGATTTGTATTAGTGTTTGGAACCATTCAACTGTTAGCAGCAGAGCTAATAAACAATACCAGTTATAAATTAGAAATTAAACAGGATTTGTCCTGCTGCAGCTATCTGCTTGCAGTGTTCTGATTCTCCAATATGTCTCAGCTGATGGTGACTTATGAAACGTAAGTACTTCAGATTGAATTTTTCAAAAAACAGACCCAACTTGCATCTGGCTGCTGAACAAAACTTGCTTTGACTTTTAAACCAAATATGAGTTATAGGCACAATTGTCGAGGAACAGATTTCAGGCTACAACCCTGCAGTAGGAGCAGTGCAGAGTTACTGCGCTGCAGCAGATTCTCAGAGCAAACTACAACGACCCTGGGAACAAACCCATTTCTTATTCATCCCATCCCTACAACAGGCAGAGCAGGTGCTCTCGATGCTATTAATTTTCTTAGGTGTGACTGCAAAGGAGAGAGAACTGATGCCACTCCAATGGAAGCAGCTATCAAGCCTTTAGGGTGGCTAGCTGGGATTCTCAGTGTTTTTCTCTCACAAGCATTAGTCTCTATTTGTTCTGGCTCCAGTTGGGGAACAAAAAGGAGAAAGCTACATGAATCCTTTCCTTAACTGTAAGGCTGAGCCACCTGCAGCCTACTTTTAATCCACAAAGAGATGTTCACAGGCAGACACAGCTGCAGGGCTAATAGTGCTTTCCTGGAGGTTGCAGCTCTTTGCCAGTGCAGCAGGATGTGTGAGGGTTTCTCACCTGCCTTGGGGCAAAATCTTACAGCTCATGGTAAACCGAGTTTAAAAAAGACTGATCTTTTTCATCAAAGCAGATCAACTTTATACTACCAAAAAGCTATGGAAAATACCAAATTCACAGCCAAAAAAGACGTAACAAAAACCTAAGCAGTAGTAACAACTGAAACTGGAGGAAGCTGGTTTTTTCTGACTGCTTCCTAAGAGTTTGTAACTCTTCTGGGATCTTAAGGACAAAAAACAACAACAACAAAAAACAAAAACAACTGACTAGAAATAATGTTGTCTGACCTGTTCTTAGATCTTGTAGTTGTGGAAGCTCTTAAGTCCATGGAGTTTCATGGGCTGATGATGGCTTTTCTTCCATATAAAGGATTCTTTAAAAGGTTAAATGAAAGTCTAACGTTTTTAGTCTTCTGTGGCTACATGCATTAGTTAGTCAAAGAAAAATCACAGATCCAGCACAAAATGTTTGTTAGACATCTCCATGATCTCCATCTATTATTTTTTATGTTTTTCTATCAGAGACAAATATTACCTATAAAAATTGATAAATCAAGCATTCCCAGGCTGCACAGGTAAAGAAAAAAAAAATCAGTGAAGACTCACTGATAGTATTTCAAAAGTTGAAGAAAGACACTTTGATCCTAAGTAATACATCCTCAGTTGGAGAATTCATAGGTTTCAGGAGGGGAAGCAATAGCAGGTTTAATTAAAAAAAAAAACAAAAACATATTGTTCAATTACTTCAGAATTCAGATTAATACTTTTAAACAACCTCTGGTTTTCATCTCACTGCAAAAATTTAGAAGATTGAAAGTCCTATTTAAGCCCCATTGAAGCTGACAGGAATCTTTCTACTGATTCAGGTTGTTAAAATCTGTCATATATCTCCAAAATGAAACATAGCAAAATTATTCTGAGAAGTTCCTATCATTGTGCTTGCTCAAGAATTTCTACTTAAAACAAAATGTCACCAAACAGCACATTATCATTAACTGAAAACAAATGATGTTTACTGTTAGGACTTTACATTTGTTCATTCTTGAATCATTTAAAATAGTGATTATGCTCACTTTGTTTTTCAACTTTCTTGGGCAAAGTAGATTGTTCTTTTTTTTGTTCTTTGAATGCTTAGTATTAGTGTCTAATCTATGAATATAAATACAAATACTTTTGTGGGTTTTTTACAAAATTGCATAAATTAAATTATGTCAGAAATAAAAAAAAAATTAAAATGGAAGAGCCATTTAGATCCTCAAAGTGTACCTGTTGATTGAAAAAATATCAAAATGGAATATCTCCCCTATTTTAAATTGTATCAATTTCTTCCCCTCCCTCTCTCCCCAAGAGAAGAATTTTGTGGATCTAGGGAAGTCCAAGGTTCCATTGTATGGGTCACATATGTGAGAGTCAGCACTTGCAAGCGTGGGGCCCATCTGCCCAGTAAAACTAGCTCGTTTCCGCAGTAAAGGTTTTCTCAGCCTTCCTCGCTCTGTCTGGGTTGGCAGAACGCAGCAGAAGCTGACTGAGCTGCACACTGACTATATCGTACTCATGGGTTTAGGTGGCACAGTCAGCTCTTTTACCCAAATGAGGCAGCAAATGGGCAATGACAGTATCAGTGTCCCTGTGCTACTCAATTAATGTACTCACAGTGTTGTCCCTGTGAGCCAGAGGGATGTCGTACTCCTGCTGGGGCAGTGAGACCAAAGGCAGCGTGCAACCCGAGGACACAAGCACGACTTGAGGACTTCATCCTGTGCAGGCAGCACCTTTTGTGTGCCTGAATGCTAATGAAAACTAGAGAGCTTTGTATAGATTTAGGTGTCTGCTCCAGTCAGTCTCACTGATTCTGAGGTCACATTATTAACTATGTGAAACTCTTCCATTTAGTTGAACTGGTGCGACCAGTTCACAGATACCAGTGAAAAACAGCCACAGTTTTTTTCTTTTTCTTCCCTGAACTTTTTCAAAAATTTTGTAGTTCCATAGCCCTCCTCTGTCTGTCATTCACTATTTTAGATTACTTAAACCAAAATGGTGAGGAATGAAGAGAATAAGATATTTAGAACACATATAAGCACAATATTTAATACTGGGAAAATCTCTGTGTACATATGAGTACCTCATGGGAAACTCTTAAATCTGCATAAGTCATTTCTTAATTACTACAGCTCATTCCAGAAACAGCTAGCCTATATTTTTTATTATTAATTCCTATGGTAAAAAGCACATCTACAGAATGCTTTAGCTTGTTGCCCAGATGAAGACTATGTGACAGGTTTGTTCTATGCTGGCTGGGTCAGATCTACAGAAACACTTCAGGACCATGTTACTTAACAGTGAAAAATGGCCATTATTTTGTGTTATTCCCAAATTACTGTTATTACCATTAATTACTGTTATTACTAATGAAATTAGGACTCCCTGAGATCTAAAAGAATCCCCAGAAAACAAAGCCAAACCTAGGATTTTAAAATACTATACAGACAAATGTGTCTACGATCCCTGAAAGAAGCACGCTACCTATGGACAAAACACCCTCTCTTTTACCCTTTTATCACTTTACTGAGGGTTTTTACTTATTAGAGTCCTCACTTGCTGAAGCCATGAAATCACAGGTATTATTACCTTATATACAAAGGGTGTATCTGAGAGCAGAAAACTGTGGTTTATGTTTCTTCACGATGACCCCGCTACT